>NC_091470.1:331193374-331493374 GCF_036971445.1 Narcine bancroftii
CTGCCTGCTGCAGCACATGGCACCATCCCTTCTGGGTCCCCAGTGATGTTAACAAACGAATTTGTTCCTTCAGTAAGCCGTTCATTTGTTCAACTAACCCGGCAGCCTGCGGGTAATAAGGAATATGGTGGACCCATAAAATACCGTTGTCATTTGCCCAATCACAGATTGCTTTCCCGGAGAAGTGCGAGCCATTATCAGAGTGAATCTCCTCTGGAACATCATAACGATAAATCAAATGGTTTAGTCCTTGGATAGTGCTAGCTTGGTCGGCCGTCTTGGTGGGAAAAGTAAAAACCAGGCCCGAAAAGGTGTCAACCATTACTAGGACGTAATATTTACCCATACAGTCTAGCATGGGGCCTATGTAATCAATTTGCCAGACCGCAGCTGAGTGAGCACCCCGTTTTATTTGGCCATGCGGACCAGGTGGAACGGTATGGAACTTCACAAGCCGACATTCTGGGCATGTACGTACGTTCATGCGGACATCATCCTGATGGACGGATAAAGCATGTGTACGGGACCACATAGCTGATCCCTTCTCCCCCAAATGACCACTCTGTTCATGTGCCCATTGAGCCAGGGGGACGGTATCAGCACAGCTGATAGTGGCAAGCTGATCTGCTACTGCATTATGTTGAGCCATGTTAGTCGCCATATTGGTATGGGCATCAACGTGATAAATGGTTATCTCACGATGGTGGGAAGCATCCCACAACAGCTGCCACAACTCTTTGCCCCATACTGGGCGGTCATGTATCATCCAGTTGTTCTTTTGCAAATCAGGCATCCATACCACAAGTCCATTAGCCAAAGCCCAGGAATCAGTAAACAGGCGAAGAGGGTGATCATGGGGATCTAGTGGTAAAGTGACTGCCTTCAACTCATCATACTGACTGGAGCCACCATCCCCCTCCTCCGATAACTGAGTTCCTGACCTGGGATGGTAAGCCACCTGTTCGTGTACGTGGCCCACCCCTTCAGGCCCTCTGGTCGCATGACTCTGAATATACCACTTCCATTTAACAATAGAAGACTGCTGAGCCCGCCCGATCTTTAGATTAGCATCATTAGCCAGGACCCAATTCATTATAGGAAGTGCAGGTCGCAATTGAACATCTGCATCACCTGTCATTCTTTCAGTCTCTAGCAGGGCCCAGTAACAGGCTAGGAACTGTTGTTCAAAAACAGAATAACGAGTGGCAGCCTCGGGCATGGTACGTGACCAGAATCCCAGCGGGACTCGGCGACCCTCTTGTTTCTGCCAGAGGCTCCAGGAGGCCACATCATCAATATAATGGTGAATTGAGAGGGAAGGCGATACTGGAAGGTGGGTGAAGGTATACTGGCGCCCCTTCCAGGTAAAGGCGAACTGATCCTGTGAGTCCTCAGCTATAAGAATACTGAAGAAGGCGTTAGCGAGATCAATGACAGCATACCATGTTCCTGAGTTCCCAGTAGCAATGTTTTCAATAAGGGTGACAATGTCCGGAACTGCTGAAGCAAGTGGTGGGGCATGTTTGTTCAAAAATCGATAATCAACTGTCATTCTCCAGGAGCCGTCCGGCTTCTGGACTGGCCAAACAGGGCTATTAAAGGGCGACGTTGCGGGCCTCACTACCCCTTCTTCTTGCAGAGCATCGATGGTGGCAGTAATCTCTTCCTGCCCCCCAGGGAGACGATATTGTGGAATGCACACTGGTTTCATGGGGGCTGGCACCATCACAGGATCCCACTTAGCCTGACCCACTACTAGTTTTTTTGTAATAGTTCGAATTCCAAATTCAAATCCCCCTTGGCTAATATTAAGGGCCATACCGGCCAACATATTAATACCCAGGATACACTCGTCAGTAGCAGCCACCAGGGCATGTAACCAGACAGGGGAAGGGCTATCACCCACCATGGCACAGACTTTTATTTCCTTTGCCAGGGTGACCGCTCCTCCCAACCCCTCTATTCGAAAGGCCGGTCCAGTCCAGAGGTCGGGATTACCAGGAATCACCGAGTGCTCTGCACCGGTGTCGACCAAAGCCAAGTATTGGCGATCATTACCCCCACCCCAGTGGATTGTTAACGGTATGTAGGGCTGCGGATCCCCGTGTGTGCGCCGTGTCTCGATGGGGTAGACACGGGAATCCTGCCCACACCTTCAGGCTTCAGAAGGGTTCGGGGGCTTCCAGGACCACATGCTATTGTTATCTTTAAGAGCCTGTTTAACCCATTGTTTTACCTCATCATGAATAACTGAAGCAGGAGAAGCCAGCTCGATAGAAGCAGCAGTGGGAGCAGAAAGCACAGCTGGGCCAGGAGGACTCAGCAGCTGGGGATGATGTTCCCCTGCTTTTTGCCTAAATCGATCTCCAATGGCAGCCAGCTCTTTTACAGAGAAATCACGGATCATTGACTCCTTCCGACCCCTGTTCCCACTTTGGCTCACAGGGTCCTTCTCCCAGTCTAGGGGAGGAGGTGGAGGCCATCCAACAGAGGGAGTAGGCCATAGAGCATAATCAGGGGTTTGGGTATTTTCCCCTGGGTCCACATGGGAAACCGGGGTATCTATCCCTTCCATCTCTACCCTTACATCATCCCCCCTTCTGTCTGTTTGGGAAATCTGCTGCCTTATAGGGCGGGCGTGAACAGCAGATGGAGAGGGTAGTATGTTAGACACATGCTGAGGAGTATCTGCATTATTACCATTGTCATTCCAGATATTCCCATCCCAATCCTCAATTACATCAGGATCGTCACCATTCCTTATCATGGCATGATTACGATATGGATTGGGTTCTACTTCATGCCTTTCCTTATCTGCACAGAGCTGCTGCCGGAGTTTAATATTACGGCAAATCATTTGGACATGCTTATCTTCCCATTCTTTGGCTCTGTCCTGACTGGTGCGAACAATCTCGCTCATCATGGAACAGCATTGTCGCAGGACTTCTAGCTCCTCCTCTAATTGCTTTCTTTTGCACTGAGATTCTACTTCTCTTTGAATTAATTCTGCTTCACGCTGAACGGAGTGGCGTAATGCTGTGGCCAGCAGCCAAAAACCATTCGTTAGCGTTCCCTTTTTATCAGGAAATTTACTTTCTCGAAGGAGAGTGGCAACCCGCTCTCCCAGAGGTGCACTTGATGAGTCTAACTTCTCATCCCAACTAATGGGTGGTCCCAACAAAGACAGGGTATTGGCCAACATGCCAAACCCATCGTCTTTGGAAGTCCATCCAGGAATCAAGAACTGCTCAGGGCTCACCTGTTTCTTTCGGCGAAACATCTTGAGACCAATCCTGCTCGCAGCGCCAATTGTCTTGGGTAAACTTATACCTCTCATTTTGTTCATTTAGATTGGTCACAGTGTTTGAGCTACCGAAAGAAAATAGACACACACACCGAGAGCAGTTCAGTTTATACAAATGTTTATTACTAATTCAAAAGCTGATTTCACACTACAATATGCAAGCCCTTCCCAACTATACTTATCAACGCTTGGACTGGTCCCAACTGCCGAAGCGAGGCAACGACTGCACACTTGTAGTAGGTTGTCAGGGCGCTGGTAGCAGCTTCTCCACCTCCCCCGACCGGGACGTTGCTCGGACTCTGGCTGTTCTTCCTTCTTGACAAGGGGTGTTCCCACCCCTCGGAGAGTCTAAACTTCAGCAGCAGGACCACAGGCTTATATACCCCAAAAACAATTAATCATGCGCCTACTCCTTCTAATATTTGTCAGTCAAAATCAAAACTGAACATTACATTCTACAATTTAGAAGATTAATTATTCTGGAACCAGGATGTTATAACTTCCTGGTTTATCTCGTAGATACAAAGACTTATTAAAACTTCTCGAGCAAGACAGGTTGTGACCAATTCGTCAATTTCAGAGTGTTGCATTTGACAACTGCTTTCCCTGGGCCTCACAGTGGAATTCCATTTCAAAGTGTATCTTCAGATAAGTCCCCATGGCTGAGTTTAATTACATCTGCTAGTTCTGAAAGTAAGGTGACCTGCGTGTGGACCCAGTGTCGTCAGTTCCACATAAGCAAAAAGCATCTGGGTACATGGTTTTAATCCTCCATTACAGATGAATAAATATCTTTCCTCAAATTCAATATTTATCTCAATCAATACCTTGTTTGCTTTCAAAGAGTTTTTTTCAGGATTTGAATAAAGCAGTATGAGAGTTTTTGTGGAAAGGTAAATTAGCTCGAGTAGCATTGCACAAACTTACTTGGAAATATGCATTGGGTGGCTTACAACTGCCACATTTTCAAAATTATTATGAGGCAGCTTAGTTGAAGTCTATTAGTAGATTGATGGATTTGGATCAACTTCCTAGTTGGGCTAAGTTGGAGATATCATGTCTACCTAGAACGGAGATACATGAATTTATATTTAGTTGGAATTTGATTTCATTACAGGAATATGATATGCCAATATTGAAACATTTGGATTAAAAAAAAATTTTGGGTCAAAAGATAAATTACCAATTTTAACTCCATTATACAATAATCGGCTTATTCCTTTTTCAATGTTTAATAATTATTTAAAGATTTAGAATTCTAAAGGTATAAAGACAATACAGGACTCTTTTGTAGGACAATTTATTTCTTTTATCCATTTGAGAGAACGATTTGAAATACCTTTAAACTCTTTATTTGTGTTTTATCAGCTTAGGGCTTTGGTAAAAGATAATTATGGTAGAGAGATGTATTTACCTACTTTGTCGAAATTTGAATCTTTGACTTCTACTATACCAAAGAAGGGTTATGTTTCAGTTATGTATAATTTATTACAAGACAATATGGATAAGTCAGATTGGGAAAAATCTAAACTGAAATGGGATGAAGATGATTGGGCGAACATGTGTCAAGTCAATGTAATTAAAATAAGATATCGTATGGTCAATTATAATTTTTTACATCAATTGTATTTGACCCCGGAAAAGGTTAAAAAATGGATTTAGTAATTCAGATTCTTGCTTTAGATGTGATTTATGTATTGGTACTTTTTTACATGCTGTTTGGACCTGTGTGAAAGTCCAACCATTTTGGCAAGAAATTAAAATAGTTCTGGAAAAATTGTATAATTTTAAACTACTTTTGGATCCAATGATTTTTTTTGTTGGGGTATTCATTAAGGGGAATGGGTTTGGATAAAGTTCAAATTGCTTTTGTACGTTTGGTGTTATTGGTAGCATATAAATGTGTTGCTATTACTTGGAAAGATGATGTAGAAATTAATATAATACACTGGCATAATGAATTGAAAGCTTGTATCGTTATGGAAAAAATTACTTATAATTTACTTGACAATTCTTTTTTTGTTGATAAGTGGTCTCCGTATTTGAAATATATGCAATTAGATGTATTTTGAACTGTTATTAACATTTATTTATATTTTTATATATACATATATATGATTTATATTTTTTGCTCCCCTTAAGGCTAGCAGAAGGGGTGGGTGGGTCGAGGAAGGGCTTTTAAAAATTTTTGGGGGTTTTTTAAAATTATTTTTTTAAATGTTTGTTGTGTTTTGTTTTTTTATATATAAATCTTTGTAAAATTACTTTGTTTGAATATTTAGATTGTATGTTATACTTTACTTATCTTTTAAATAAAGTTTAAAAAAAAGAAAAATTACATATAATTTAATCAATAAATATGATAATTTCTTAAAAATTTGGTGCACATACTTATATACTGTAGATGCTACATTATGAAATTATCTCCTAAACCTCAAAACCTTACCAAAATATGTTCAATATTGTGCAGGCAAAATTTGATTGAATTTATTGTAACTTTGTATCTTTTTTTCCTTTTTTTATGTTCTTTGTGGTTATTATTTTGGGGCGAGAGTGTGGCAGAGGTTGGGAGATATAAAATACTATGCATTACTGTTTAGAGATGAATGAAAGATAATTCTGTATTTAGATATTAATACATATATGAAATTTAAATAAAATATTCAAATAAAAAGAATTAAGGAGCATAACTGAGAGGTGGGTGAGCTCTTCAAGTCCACAAGAAACTGCAGAGGGTTGTGAACGTGGTCTGTGTGAAGTTTATTAGAAATGAGTTGCTTACTGGGCCATTTCATTGAGTAGTTAGTTTAAATGCCCAAAATAATATTTATAATCATGTTTTTAGGTTGTTATTCCAAGCCTTTTGTTAACTCTGAACATAAAAATTTTGCTGCTATTTCTTCTTGTTAACGTACAGTGTAACTGGGATTTATTTTTAATCGTTTCCACTTCTCCACTAGCACTTTTGTTATTCTGTGCTTGTGTCATTTTTTTTAAAAAGTCACTGTTAATTATCACTAATGTGTCAGTGCATTTACTAAACAGTCAGGATTATTTGGCTCTGTTTACTGTTATCAAATTTGGATCAGAGTATTAAGCCATGTTTTACCTTCATGTAATGTCTGATGTAACAGAAAAACTAAAGAGTCAATCATAGATTGTGATCCTGGTTCCACAAAGAAAGTAGTTAGCACTCCATCTCACCAAAACCAAGGAACTGATTGTGGACTTGAGGAAGGAAAGACCAGAGGTTTACGATCCAGTGATCATTGGGGATCAGAGGTGGAGATGACTAGCAAATTTAAATTCCTGGGAATCACTATCTTGGAGGACTTTTCCTGGACCCAGCACGTTAATTTCATTTTGAAAAAAGCACTTCAGTGCTCTACTTCCTCAGGAGTTTGTAGATGTTTTATATGACATCAAAAACTTTGGCAAACTTTTAGAAATGTACAGTGGACAGTATACTGACTGGCTGTATCATGGCTTGGAATGGGGGCACCAATACTTCTGAATAAGAAGCCGTGCAAAAAGTAGTGGACATAGCCTAGTGCATCACAGGCAAAATTCTTCCCACCATCGAGAAAATTATGTTGGAGCAATGATCATGGATCCATACCGCCTAGGACAAGTTCTGTTCTCACGGCTGCTATCAGGAAAGAGGTTTAGATGCCACAAGAATTGTATAACCAGGTTCAACTCCACCATCAGACTCCTAAACAACAATATTTTCTGTATTGCACAGTTGTTTGTTTACATTTCATTCTTTTGTATAACATCTTTTCTTGAGTACAGTTTTTTGTACAACTAACAAATACTGCTTGGCCAACAGGAAAAAGAATCTCAGGGATGTACGTATGTGATGTCATGTATGTACTCTGACAATAGGTGTAGTAAACTTCTGACGGTATTAAATGTATTCAGTCTGTTTATAAATAATTAAAAGTTATGAAGAAACAATTGAGTAAATCTTTTCAATTGCACCTCATGACATCAGTTGAGCCATTGCTTTTTAATTATGTTAACTTATTGTCTTCAATTTTCCTTACAAATTTTCTCTAGCTTGATAATGCAAAGCCTAAGAGTTCCTGGTGCATTTTTTGGCATTAGCTTAGATGTATTATTCTTGTTATCTCTATGTTCATTCCTCAAGGAACTGCCTCTTCCATAGATAGATGTCTTAGTATCTGCTGATGCCCTGGAATGGATACTTTGAATGGATATATAAAACAGGAAAGATTGTTTTCACCAGGATCAAAAATATTGTTTTATTTAAGACACTCGTGTTGTGGAGAATTGATTGCGATTTTTTAAATTTTGTTTTGGATTTTGTCAGGGTCCCGTTATTCTTGGTGATGCTCAATTGCCAGAAGATCTGATGAAACACCAGTGCCGGTCAGTAATGACATCGTCAGCAGGAGGCTTGCAGAGCCCTGACCTGCATTCCAGCTCCTCTTCTGCTGATGTGAAGGTCCCTATTACAAATAACAAATGTGAACTCTCGCCTTGCAGCCCATCTCTTCTCCTTCGGAACATTGATAAACAGGTGTGTAGTCATTAGCATGAAGCATCAGTAATCCATAATTTTATTACTGTCTTATAATAATGCATGGCACAATTGATGTTTGTCCAATTTCTACAAACCTTGTGGCCATACAAGAAACACTAGTCTTGTATTTACCTCAAGACGTTTTGAGAACCTAAATATGGTTGGATTATTATAACAGTTGGCCAAATATATTTTTGATAGAATACAGTTCAAATTAACATTTGTTAGTCTGGACAGCAGCAAACTGTTCAGAGAAAATATCTTGAGAGAATATATGGAACCTGATGCTTCAACTTTACAGTTTGGAGAGAGGGAGTACAGTACAGTAGATTAGAGTATTTGAAATGAGATTTGGATTGCAAGGACAAAGGTAAAGGGTAATAGTTCCATTATTGTCACATATTACTACATTTAGAATGTAACATACATGAAATTCTTTAACTTTTGTCTATTATTAGGCAGACAGAGTCACCACACAGAAACCTACAGCACCTGGTGTTCCTAGACAGTCTCCCCTCCAAGTATTGACCAGGCCTGAGCCTGCTTAGCTTCTGAGATCAAATAATCTCAGGCATTTTCAGGCTTAGCAATGTAAAAAAATATATTTGCAACTTTTAAGCTGATTTTCTTTTCATGAGACACATTGTCAAGTGCTGTTTTATCCCAGTGCCTTATTTTAATTGTATTTTGTGAACCTAAGTTATTTAATGGGTAATAGACCCTGAATTAACATTTGTATTTTCTGTTTGACACTGGATAGGTGGAGCTATAAGTGGCAAATTGCCAACACAGAACAAATTCATTTTTAAATTCACAATCTTTTGGGAAAGGAAGTGTCTGCTGAGGGAGTAAATCCTTTCCAATTACACGGCTATCAGTAAGAAGTTGCATTTATCAGTAACATTCAAGATCATTTGTTTTCATCTTCAGAGTTCACGCCTTGCACAGTCTCTGGGAAGCCTCATTTGCCCTTCCAGCCCATCTTGTAGTTCCCCTTCAAGCTCTTCACTGCTGTCTAAAGTATGCACCCCTCCACGGCAACTCAACGGCCTATTGAACAGGTGAGTTATTTGATTTACACATGTCCATCACAGTTGAGACCAAAGAATAATTAAGAACCATGACTTGTTTGGTGCCTCTTTTGTGTTTTACAGATATTGATGTACTTGTGAAGTCTGATCAGTGACGTAGTGCAGGAAATGCAGTGCACAATGATCTCTCACAAGATGAAGTGTGATAATGACCTGATAATATTCCAGTTTTGTTTGAGAGATATTTTCTGATTTTACTACTACTCTAGATGAGTTTATTACCACATTCTGGAATTAGCGCTGGGGACAGTTTATGCTCTCCTGAGCTGCATTTAAAATATATTTAATACAGAAGCTCCACTGCTTTCTTTGGCAGAGAATTCCATAAATTCTCATTTCCCTGAGAAAAAAATTCCTCCTCGCCTCCATCCTAAATTATTGACCCAGACGTTAAGGCTATGTCCTGGAGTTCTAATTTCACCTTAAAAGGGAAACAAATTTTGTATAATTTTTTGAGATCCCCATCATCCTTTTGAATTCCAGTGAGTCTGGTCCCCCAGACGACTCAATTTCTGCTCATAAGCAAAACCCTTAATTTCCAGAATCAACTGAGTGAATCCGCTCTGCATTGTCTCCAAAGCCAGCATATCCTTATTTTAAGTCAGGAGACCAGAACTCCAGGAGTTCCATCCAGGAGCAGCACACTTTTATTAATTTGCTTTCTTGATAGCTTGTTGCATCTGCAAACCAACCTGTGATCTGTGAACTATGAGTCCCTCAGCTGCAATCTTTCACTGTTTCAATAATAATCTTAATTTACTATTTCTTCTTCCAAAGTGGATGTCTTTGAATTTGCCCATTTGCCTAATTCTCTATACAAGACACTGGTGAGATCACTGTGTTTCCGTGATAGAAAGGATGCCATTAAATTGGAAAGGTAATAAAACAAATTCACCAGTATTAAACCAAAACTAGAAGGCTAAGGAATGATCTTATAAATGTATGCAAAATCATTTGGGACATAAATAAAATTAATGCACAGTCTTTTTCCCAGGATAGATGATTCTAGAATTAGCCATGGGTTTTAGGTAAGAGGAGAGATATTTAAGACCATAAGACATAGGAGCAGAAATAGGTTATTCATGCCATCGATTCTGCTCCACCATTCAATCATGAGCTGATCCATTTTCCCACTCAACCTTACTGCCTGGTCTTTTCGCCATCATTGTTAATGCCGTGGCTAATCAAGAACTTATCAATCTCTGTCTAAAATACACCCAATGTCTTGCCTCCACAACTTCCACAGATTTACCAGCCTCTGACTGAAGAAATTCCTCCACATCTCTGTTTTAAGTGGACGGCCTTCAATTCTGAATTGTGCCCTTTTGTCTTAGAGTCTCCCACCAGGAGAAACAACCTTTCTACATCAACTCTGTCTGTTGCTTTCAACATTCAAAATGTTTCTGTGAGATCCCCCCCCCCCCCCCCCATTCTAAATTCTAATGAGTACAGGCCAAGAGCCATCAAACGTTCCTCATATAATAACACTTTCAAATCATTCTTGTGACCTTCTCCAACATCAGCACCTCATTTCTTAAATTAGGAGCCCAAAACTGCTTACAATTTTCCAAGGTCTAACTAGTGCCTTATAAAGCCTCAACTCCACATCCCTTCTCTTATATTCTATTCCTCTTGAAAAGAATGCCAGCATTATATTTGCCTTCTTCATCACAGCCTCAGCCTGAAAATTTATCTTCAGGGTATTTATCTGCATGATAGGGGGACGTCACGATGACGTAGGGCTAGGTCGGAAAATCTTGCTCCACCGAGGAAATAGACCAGTTTTTAAACTCATCTGAACGATTAGTAGATAACCCAGGAGAAGAAATACGATGCTGCCAAAAAAAAAAGAAATAGAAGAGAGTACAAAGGAAATGGAAGAACAATGACTGGAAGAAAAAGTTAGGCCTACCTTGGATAAGAAGCCAGAACCTGAGGTGAAGTCCTCTCTGGGGGAAGAGGGCCCCCTGGCGAGCTGTGATGACCCTGCAATAACAGGAATGTCCTGACGAATTGGGAATAGGAACAACCAGACTGCACATGTGCGAGGAGTGGCGTATGGGTAATCGACAAAATCGGGAGGCCCTGTCAGAGTGGCTTACCAAGCCCTCTAGACAGGCTCCTAAGCAGTCTGGAAGCCTGTCAGAAGGGGAAGAACAATGAGAACCAGAAGAAAAAGGAGAGGAAGGAGGAAGAAGAAGAAAAAAGTTCAGAGGAAATGTTGAAAGGGGTAAAAAAAGAAAACTAAAGCTATCCCTAAGTCTCAAGACCCAGTAGCTATGATTATGTATGAGTTGAAGTAAGAGGTCAGAGGCTAAAGTTAATAAAGTATGCAAATTTGTTAAAGAAATGCCAAATAAAAATCAAGAAATGTGGGAAAAATTCAGTTTTACTTTGGAAAATCAATTTCTTCAAGGAAAAGTAGATAAAGTGGATGAAGGATTAGAAGAAGTGCTTGTGATAAATAAACAGCTGTCTGAAAAAATGGATTCACTAGAAAATTTTAGTCGAAGGAACAATATTAAGATTATTGGTTTGAAAGAAGGAAAAGATATTATACAATTCCTACAGCGTGGGATTCAGCAGACTTTTGGGCAAGTATATTTTCATGGAGATATTGAAATTGAGCAAGCCCATAGAGCTCTTAAACCTAAACCTCAACTAGATCAAAATCCAGACCTATTTTGGTGAAATTTCTTTGCTATCAAGTAAGGGGAACAATTCTAGAATTAGCAGGCAAAGAGACTAAAGGAAGAAAAACACCATTAGAATTTGGAGGGAATAAGATTTTCTTTTATCCTGACAAAATCTTTGAATTATTGAAGAAAAGGAAGATTTTCAATCCAGTTAAAGTGAGTCATTGAGGCAGCAGTGGCTTTGCAAAGGACAATGGAATTGCTTTGGAAGTAATTTCAAAAGCAGGTGAAAATAAACAGCCCAGGCTCAAAGTGCTGATAAGATCTTTCAAGGATTGGGGTTTGGAGCTTTGGGGAGGTGTTCTGTTTTTTACAAGCAGAGAGAGAAAAAAAAACAAACAAGATTTCTCAAGAGAGAGAGAGAACTGAGTTCTACAGTGGCTTTTGAGGCTGCAACATGGCAAGCTGCCAGGCTTGTTGAAAACCCCATTTTGAAAAAGGTTGTGAGTTCTGAGTTCAGCCTGTTGAAAACCCTTGTAGTCCTTACAAGAAGAAATGGCAGGCTAGAGTGATTCTCCTGAAATAAGAGAAACAAGAAGAACTCTGTGCTGACATGCTGAAGGTATGGATTACAGTATATCCTGTTATACCATGGGCTCTTGTTCAGTGGCCTCATGTGTGGCACCTTGTCATAGGCCTTCTGAAAAGAGGGTTCCTGAGGAGCAACCTTTTCACTCGGACAGTATCTGGAACAAGCTGCCATAAGAAGCTCTGTTTTGCTCTGAGCAGTCTAACAGTGAAGCTTCTAAAGATACAGCAAAATTTTGAATAATTGTTTTAATTCAGCACTTTTGCAACTTGCCACCAGCTCAGTTGCATAAATGACAATATTTTAATAAGAGATCCTGGATAATTTCATTATTTACTGAACTCTTTCTGCTTTAATTTTTACAGCTTGCATTCTAATACTTTGGATACCAGCTCACTGGACAGTTCAGACACTGAGGAGATTCTAAGTAAAAAACAACGACTTGATGGACTAAATGTTCCTCCATCACCACCAGACAACAGCTGTGTTGCTGCCAGAGTTCGTCCTGTTCGGAGGTACAGGAAAAGGAGGCTGGTCAGATCAAATCTAGCATGTTACCTTAGCAGAAAGGTATGTACAAATCTTTTTACTTATTTAACATAAGAAATAGGAACAGGAGAATGCTATTTGTCCCATTAAGATTAATAAGGTCATACCTGATCTGGTCATGGACTCAGCTCCACTTGCTCACCTATTATGCAAACAGCTATATCTTTGATTCTTAAATATATTTAATGAGGCAGCCTTAACTACTTCCTTGGGCAGAAAATCCACAGATTCACCACTCTGGGAGAAGTTCCTCCTCATCAGTCTTAGTTTTGTTAAAGTGGCAGCCGTAAAATTCTCTTGTGCAACCATGGATGTGTGCATGGTATTTCAGTGAAAGTTGAAATTCAGAAAGTTTTAGCATCAACATGTGCTTCCTCAGGAATGTGGCATTACACAGTGAGCAGTGGGATCACTGTGAATGGTAAATGCAGTTGAAACTGTCATATCTGATTTTATTCTCTAAATGTGTAAGTGGAGCTGTTTTACCCCATTAGTAATTAAACGTTACAAAGATGTTCAAACTTGAAAGAGTGCACCCGCAAATTGGAGGAACAACACCCCATATTCTGTTTGGGCACCCTTCAATCAAATGGCATGAACATCAACTTCTACAGTTTCTGTTAGTACCCACCCTCAATTCCATCTTTCCATATGTCTCCTTTTCACTAGCTCTGTCTCTCCCTCTCTTTTCTCTCTGTCTCCTGTATTCACAGAGCAACTACCTCTCTCTGCCTTCCCCACTCAATTCTCACCTTTCCTCCCTCCTGACCTTCTCTCCATATCCAATTACACCTTTTGTTTGATGGTCTGTACTCCTCCCCCTGCCATTTCTTTTAATGCAGATGCCTGTCTGCTTTTTACTCAACCCTTGAAGAAGGACTCGAGCCTGAAATGTCAGTTTTACATCTTTAACTCCCATGGACCTGTCGGTTCCTCTAGAATTTCTGTGTTTTTATTAATTTCACACTTGAAGAATATTAAGGTGCAAAGGTTTTTGGTCAAATATCATCAGAATTGTTCCCAATCACAATTGTTTACTTCTCCCTTACCCCCACATGGAGAATAAAGCATGAGAACTTGTTTATTAGGTTAATTGGCTACAAAAATTCTGCCTTTTCAGTTGTAGAAAAGCAAAAACAGCAGAAAGAGATGAACCCAATGCTTGTCTTCTTTTCAGTGAACTAGTTGAATGAGATTCTGAATATTTTGTTAACTTACTCATGCTAAATCTGCTAGTCTCAATTAAGTAAGCTGTCTTTGGGATTTTTCATGCACAACTTTTACTTATGTTTGTAAGGTGGTTTATATAAATGTTTGCACTCTGATGCTGCTGGGCAATGAATTTTGTGACTTGTTCATGACAATAAATTCTGATTCTGAGCTATAGACATGGAGCTCCCCAATAACCTTGTCAGGTTATGAACACCTGTCCACAAGGTCATTCAAGATATTCACGTTTGCTTCTCCAGATTCTGCCCAATTTTAAGACCTGCTGAGTTCCCTTGCTTGCTATGTCATTCTGCAATGTACCAGTTCCTGCATGGAAGTGCAAATTTATGAATGCTGCATAATGCTGAAATGAGATTGCCAAAATAACTCCAGGTTCTTTACTTGATGTCGTGTTTTGCATTAAAAAAAATTGCTTGCATGGCAGTGAACATGAAAGTAGACTCCCAAACATGTTGGCTTTTTCAGGAGAGAGATGGAAGAAAACGTTTGAGTTAATGTTAGGAAAGTGTATGCAATTTAATATTTGTAGTTAAAAATATTTTTTGGTGTCCAATGTAGCTTCATTCTTCAGAGAAATCATGACATGTCATCGTCACTTTTTTTTTTTGCAGGCTCAGCGTCCCCTTAGTATTAAGTGCAGCTGCGACTGGCCCACCTCATGTATATTATGTGGTTCTAAAACATTTATGCAGGCAATGGATCAAACCGGTATGCCTCTCCAGGAACGTGTGGCTATATTGGAACCCTGTTACCACCCTATCCTGTCACTTTTACAAGGTGAGTATTAATCTGTCATTTGTAATATTTATTAACAATTTTTGTTGATTTTGATTGTCGGCCATGCCCTTTCACTTGCAATTTGACTTGTTTCACAGTTATTTACTGTCATGTTAAAATTTATTATAATATGCCTGTACATAAACAATCAGATGAAACAGCATTTCTCTGCACCATGGTGCATCCACAAACATCAATAATACATTTCTCACACAGCACATAATAATCTCAGCATACATAAAAATGCAATATGAAATAAATATGTTTCATTATTTCATTTATAAAAGAACTGCGGTTAAAGGATACCATTCATCAATTTCATACCCTGCAGGAAGAAGCTGTTTTCCAACCTGGTAGTTCTTTTTTAGGTGCTTCTGTTTTCTGCCATTTTTGCATCTATTAATCCATTATCCCTTTTATTCTATCCTTTACATAAATGGATTGTAGTCATATTTTGAAATGACACTTTTTTCCTATAAGATTTCCATTGTGTTCTCCCAATTTCTGACTTTCCACACCAGTATACCTAAAATGTCTTCATTTTTCCATTGTCACAGCTTTCTCTTCATCAAGAAATGGGGTCACATGTGTCTTCATCAGATGATCCTTCATAACATCTTACACTTTCATTGAGTTTCCAGATCAAACATGTTTCCTCACCTCCCCATTTAGCTTTCTGCGTGGACCATTCCCTTAATGTCTGTTGTGTACAAGACTGACATTAAAATCTCAGGAGGTACTTTCCAGGCCTTTATACCTGATTCGTTCCCATTGTTCAATAATGTAAGAATTCCTTCCAAGTGAAGCAGCAACTGAGTTGCACATGTCAAGGTTAGTGTATTGCAAGCAGTACACATGATGTCTTGACATTTTACAAATCAAGCACAGATTAGGAGACGGTTTTGCAGAATATTCCATTCAGTTCACGAAGATTATGAGCTTCCTGTTGCCTGTCACTTAAATTCATTCTGCTGCTATTCTGACTTTCTCTGTCTTTGGTCTTCCATGTGGATCCAATGATACCCAACATGAGGTTACAGCACCTTGTCATCTGTCCAGGCATGTTGCAGACTTTAGGAGTCCATACTAAATTCATCAATTTCAGTACCTTTACCATTGGTGTCAGGATTGATGGAAATGCAAAGTCATCTATCTACAATAGTGGTAGGCCACGGCGTGTTTCTACGTCGGTCACAGTGACTTCCCAATTCATTGAGGTCAGGGTAGGTCTGAGGGCATGTCTCAGTCTTATCAGTAACTTTGGGTATTGTGGTGAGCAATCTGGCTGTCTCTCAATGTAAGCAGCTTGGAGCTCAGCAATCACAATTTCTATCAGACCCCCACACAAGACTGATTCAGAAGTGTGTTTTTTTTGTCTTCTTACTACTTATTGTTTTCCTCTTCAAGAAAGAATTATTGCACTACCTGCCAGAAATCAGCTGAGAAGGACTGGCACTGGTGAGGAACCCCTTTCTTGCTAAAGTTAACAAAATCCCTGATGACCTGCAAGATGAACTCATTGACCTTAAAAACGGTTCTGGATGCAGAGATATATTTGAGACTTTGTCTATCTCTGAGTTTTGACCAAAAATGACAGATAGTTATTCCCAACATTGCGAAGGAGTGTCATCAGAAGATCCTGCCCCTCATGACCTCTTATTTTCGTGAATCAGGCTTCTAAGTAAGAATGGTGATGATTAATTATCAGGTCATAATGGTACAGCAGGTAATGTTGCCACTCTTTCATCCGAACTCCTGCTGCTGTCTGTGCGGAGCCTGCATGTTTTCTCTGTGACTGCATGGGTATCATCCATGTGATCTTGTTTCCTCCCATATCTCAAAGGCATGCCGGTAGCAGGTCAAATGACTCCATGGTATAAGCGAGGGGCTGGAGAAGATTTGAAAACATGCTGTCGATGGGTGAGGGGGTTATTGATTAGCATGTGAAAGAGAATGGGTTATTGGAAAATAAGTTGTTGAATTGGACCAAAAGGATTTCTCTGGGAATCTGATAAGATGAACAACCTCCTAAGTTTTAAAGAAATATGAAATTAATACTGAGATGTCTGGAATGATATATACAGAAGATGAAAGAGAGAAACTAGAGGGAAAAAATGTTGGAAATATGAGGTGCAGTGCCCAGTAACCACTAGAAATTTGAAACCAAAGAGAATTCTGAAAATATCAGTAGTCGTATATAAAGGGACAGAAACATGGTGTTAATATTATAGATCAGGGATTTTCAACCTTTTTCAGTCCAAGGCCCACCTGGCTTATAACCTAACATGACATGGCCCACTAGTGGCAAGGACTGAGCAATATTTCAAAGTCAAAGGCAACTCTGTAAGAATCACCTCTTTATCTAATTTAAGGCATCTTATTTAACATTTTGAAAGTATAAAAAAAAAACACTGCAAGCAGAGACTGAACATAAAGTTCTCAATCAAAATCAAAGCTCAAGCCACTTTAATGAGACCACTGTTCCTGAAGTTTCTTCACCAGTTTCAACATCCTTGGTTCTGTTGTAGATAATGAACACCTGAGATCTGCCACGTAGATAAGGCTTCGTGCCTTTGTCTTCAATGGCAGCAATGTCTAAAAGCCTGATTCACGAAAATAAGAGGTCATGAGGGGCAGGATCTTCTGATGACACTCCTTCGCAATGTTGGGAATAACTATCTGTCATTTTTGGCCAAAACTCAGAGATAGACAGAGTCTCAAATATATCTCTGCATCCAGAACTGTTTTTAAGGTCAATGAGTTCATCTTGCAGGTCATTTGTCCTATTTTAACTTTTCCAAGCTTAGTTTTTTAAATTTGTTTTAACTTTACAGTTCTAAAATAAAATCTTTAGTGGTATCTTTGGTTCTCACTTCGCAGATGCTACCTGACCTACTGAGTTCCACATTTTATGTTGCTTTGGATGAATTAGCTGGAGGGGCTGTACAACCACCTTGGTCCTATGTAGCTTGTTGACTGTCAAATATCCTGAAGTAGCTTGGCTTTAGTTCACGTTTGAAGAATAATCATTTGGGATTGCCATACTGGAGAATGACTGACTCATGCCCTATGGCACAAATTTTATTCCCCCATGTAAAATGATAGCAACTCATAAATAATTAGCTGCTAGAGGAACTCAGCAGATTAGAAAGCATCCATAGGTAGACCTAATGGGTCACTGTTTAGAGTCATGACTGTTTATTGACACTAAAGTAAAAAGGGGGCTGTAGCACGAAGCAAACCAACCCGCAAAATGGCCGATAAACACGGCAACCGTGCCAACCTTGGGGTGACACCAGCCGTTATCCCAGGTGACCTCCACACAGCAGACAGACGAGAAACACTGGCAGGAACGCCAGCCAACCTGAGGTCGGAACTCCGATAACGTGGCCCCCTGACATAAGCGCCAGGGCTCATATAAGCAGAGCTACCAGTGCAATAAACCACTCTTCGATTTCGACGCCTCGTGTGTGTGCGTGTGTGTCTTCCTTCCACACTCGTCATAGCACGTATGCTACATTGGTTACCCCGACAAGTCCAACCAGCAGTTGGACTCAAAGATGACGGATCAAGCGGAGCCAACGACCATCCACGCGGTCACTCAGGTTTTCAACATTCTGGGAGTCACAGCTGCATGTGTGGTTCAAGCAGGCCGAGGCACAGTTCCAGTTTCGCCACATCACCACCAACAACACCATCTATGTTGTGAGAACCCACGATCAGGACACAGCAACAAGGGTCATAGATTTCCTACGGCAGCCTCCGGAGCAATGCAAATACACGGCCCTCAAAGAGCTATTAACCCACACTTTGGGGCTTTCCTGGCATGCCCGATTGCTGCATATGGACGGATTGGGAGACGGCCCCATCCTCCCTAATGAGTGAGATGCTCACGTTAACCGAGGGCCACAAACCTTGTCTGCTCTTGGAGCAGATCTTCCTGGAGCAGCTGCCTGAGGATATACAGCTCTTGCTCACAGACGAGAACTTTAGCGACCCTTGGAGGGTTGCCGCCCAGGCAGACATGCTCTGGAGAGCGAAGAAGGACTCCAGCGCCATTGTACACCACATCAGCAAACCCAATGAATAACTCCCAGTAAGATCAAGGCCAGCAAAGAGGCAAGTGAACACCCTGGTACAGCTATGGTACTATCATCAGGAAATCTCTTGGCTAACCACAGTTAAGCAGGCGCTTCCTGGTCGACACAGGTGCCAAGATAAGCATTCTATCCCTTGCAAGCCTCGACACCCATTGCAGCAAACAGGGCCCAACACTGAGGGTAGCCAATAGCTACTGCATTTGAATTTTCGGGACCCGCACCATCCTCCTTCGGTTCAGCAACAGTCGCTTTAAATGGACCTTTACTTTCATGGCAGTGGCACAACAGCTCCTGGGGGCTGACTTCTTTCAGACCTACTGCTTGCTGGTCGACCTCAAGGGATGGTATTTGATGCATGCCAGAGCCTTTCAGACTCTGCCTCTGGGGTAAGCCAAGCTACCTGCCCCCCACCTGGACTTTATAACACTCTCGGACAATAAATTTGCCCTAGCGGAGTTCCCCTTGTTAGTGATGCCACAGTTCTCCATGGCCGAGCCAAAGCACAGGGTAAGGCACCACATTACTGACCGGGGAGCCCCCCCCCGCAGCCCCCGCTCCATGCCAGGGCATGCCAACTCCTGCCTGAGAAACTCAACTTGACAAAGGAGGAGTTCAAAAAGATGGAGGATCTTGGATTGTGCAATGCTTTGACAGTCCATGGACCATATTGCGCCAAATGTGGACTTCAATGCCTCAGTGGTGGAGATGGTTACCATGTGCCTTTAATCATCCTTGGAGAATTCTTGGCCCCCGATAAATACCCAGAAGACCCCATGGCGGAAGCTGGAGTCCTTGGTCCTGTGACAACCCCCACCGCACAGCCTGCCTAAGCATAGCATCCTGAATGATCTAAGGACTTGCTGGTATGTGTTCGTGAAGAGGGGCACACACAGACTATCATTGTAACGATCCTATGAGAGGCGGCAAGGTCATTAGAGACAATGGTTCCACATTTGTCCTCTACATTGATGGTAAAGAGGAAAACTTTATTGTCGATTGTCTGAAACCGTATATCTGGACTGTAATGAGCTGTTTTGCACTCTGCCCCGCAACACAGGGGCAGGGCACCAAAGGCTATGAATAATTGCCTAATCACTGATTCTGGGATGGGGGGTGGAGGGGAGAGAGTAATGTAGTGGTCTGCACACCAAGACACGAACCGGCCTGCAAAATGGCTGATGAAAGTGGCGACCGCGCAGACCTGGGAATGACACTAGCTGTTGTCCCAGGTGACCTCCGCACAGCAGGAAGATGAAGGACTCTGACAGGAACACCGGCCAACCTAAGGTCGGCACTCCTATGATGTGGGCACCTGATGTCAGCGCCAGGGGCCCATATAAACAGAGCTGCCAGTGCAATAAAGTACTCTTTGATTTTGACTCCTCGTGTGTGTGTCTTCCTTCCACACTCATTGTAGAGCATCTGCTACAGGGTGATATTTTGGATATTAAGGGGGGAAAGAAGTTAATGAGTGTCCAAGAGGCAATAGGATATTGGAAGAAGGTGGGAGAAGTGAAAAAACAGAGGGAGAAACCACTGGGAAGAAGAGAGGGGAAGTTAGAAATATAAGAATAGGACAAAGTAGAAATGTAAATAATGAAACTGGATAGATATAGGCTTTTGAAAAAAATTGTTAATGCCATTAAGTTTAAGACCATGTCCATGTGTTGTTCCTCAAGTTTATGTTTGGCCGCACTGTAACATGAGGCCGAAGATTATGTATGTTTACGAATGATTAGGGGAATTGAAACAGTTGACTTACAGGAAGTTCAAGCTTTGACCCACAAACAGAGCATTGGTGTTCAGGAAAGCGGACACTCAGCCTTCATTTGGTCTCATCAATATAAAGTGGGCCTTATCAAAAGCAGTGGATTAGGTTGGACGATGTGCACGCATTGCTCAGCTTCTCTTGGAAGACCTGTTTGTGTGGCCACTTCTTTGCAGACTGTGGATTTTCTTACAGTGTATGAAGAAGGATGCAAAGGTCCTCATCATGGTTTATTCATTGCAGCAGTATAACTGTGTAACTCTGATTTGTGGGGTGTTTCTGGAGATGCACACAGAAATAGATGCCCAGTGCTTCTGGAATATCATCATCTTGGTGAAAGATGTTCTTCGCTCTGTCCAAAACTTGTTGGTGTTTCAGCACAGTGAAATGTCATTGAGAAAATGCTGCTGACTGGCACATTCCAGGCTGAAAGAGTACGTGCTGAGAAATGCACTGAGGCTTGGCGCAGCCGGCGTAAGAACTCTGTAGGGTGGCCACCATTTAAGAATCTTTCCGCTACCAGACATTGAGGGATGGGATTATCTGTCAAATGACAGAAGTGGGAATAACTCTTGGGGTGTCATGTTAGTTGCAACGTTGGTATAAATAGGTTACAATGTACTGTCACATACATCTGACGCTATGAATGTTAAAGCACTTTATATTGTTTTCCTTGTATCAATACGAAAATAACAGTCAGAATATGAAAATACCTTGTGCTCTCTATTTTTAAATTGTGAATGAAGTCTGTTTTGAAATTAATATTTATAAAAAATTGTAGCCCTGGATGGAGCTAATGTGGGAGATATAGGGTCAAGTGCTTAAAGGGGAGGAAGGATGGGTGGTGAGCGAAAAACAAACCAGGGAGTCTCTGATAGATGATCCCTATGTTATGAGCCCAGTGGACCCCAAAATCCAGCAGCAACAGAAATTCACCAAGACAAATGGTTATTTAAACAAAAGTTGCTTTTAATTTATCTTTAAACATAAAAACAGGATGAAACACCAACTTATTACTATTAACTTACTTAACCTAACCTAACCCAACCCAACCCCCTTCTAATTCTAACCGCATGTGTATGTAATGTAAGTTTAGAAAAGTTCTTTCATTCACAGTCCAATCTCACTTCTCATTCATCCAAGTTCACTGGGTGCAGGCAATTCTTATACTGTGAACAGAATTTAACATTTATGACTTTCACCAGGCTTTTGTGCTTGAAAGATAAATGGATACCACTCAGGAAAGTTTTTGTCAGTTTTCAGACAGGGATTTGTTGTTCGCTGGACACAAACTGATTTCTTCTAATCAGCCACAACTGATTCATTTTTAATCAGCCACTTCAGTATCTTGTCAAAGAAACTTGCCCAATCAGGGTTTTCCAGATGATAACCTCTTTCTTTCAGGTCACCACAGAGTTCCTTTTTGTTTCTCTTATTTCAAGTGAAACATTATGGACTACAAGAGCTTTGACCAGGCTGAATTAAGAACTCACAACCTGTCTTCAAAATGAGGTTTTTCCATAAGCTTGCCAGCTTGTCCTGTTCCAGTCCCAGCTGCTGCTGCTGAACTGTAGCACTGTAGAACTCAATTCTCTCTCTCTCTCACTCACTCACTCCCAGAGAAATGCCTGTTCGACTCTCTCCTGCCTGCAAAACCACATGACCCTCTTAGAACAGCAAACTGCACTCAGATAGCCTACGGCTCCAAACCAAATCCTCCGAGTTCTTTCATCTGTTGCTTTTCAAACCAATCCATTAGTGAACAGTCCACTCTCCAAAGTTTTTGCAAAGGCACTCCGAGCTGGACTGTCTGGTTTGAGCAGAGCTCTGGCATTTTAAATGAGATCTGTTTTGAAGTGTTTGTATGTGACCTACACTAAAAACCTGCCTCAATTTATCTAATTTAAAACATTTCTGTATACAATATAAAATACAACAAAATCTGTCACAAAAAGCAGGAAAGTGTTGGGAGGGGAGGTTTGACTCTTCTGCCAATATGATAATATGATGATTTCAGGGGCTGGTGGGGTAGAAAGTGAGGACCATAGGGACTTTGCCTTGGGGCAGTGGGGTGATGGTGAAAATCTGAGAAATGGAGGAGATACTGGTACAGGCTTTATCAATGATGAAAATGGAGAGGAAGTGCTTTTGGTAGCCACTGTTCTTTTGTTTTATTGTTTTTGTTCATTTTTTAATGATGAATTATTTATTGACCATTCCTGGTTGCTTTAATGAACCAAACCAGTAGCCACTTAAATTAGGGCTGCACTAGTGGTGAGCACGTTATTACGATGCCAGTGACGAGGGTTCGAATCCAGCGATGTCTATAACGAAATTGTACATTTTTTCCCATGACCATATGGATTTCCTCTGTTATCTTCAGTTTTCTCCCATATTCAAATGATGTGCAAGGTTAGTAGCTTAATTGGCCATGTAGATATAACTGGGTGGTATGGGCTGGAAGGGCCAAAAATTGTGCTGCATCTCTAAATTAACAATGTTAGATCAATGTCTTGTGCAGAAATTTCCTTATTATGAGCAATATTTGCTATCCAATCAATTTTTTTTTGTGGCAGTGTCTAACCAGATAGCCTGTAAATAATCATATTTATGAAGTTTATTTTCTCTGCTTTGACCTATTTGAATAACATCCAGTTGTGTCCCCAGTTCTGTGGTCATGTGGCTAATGAATCTTGTTAATACATTACATGTAATAAGCTTATTCTCCAGTATCTACATAAAGAATAAGCTTGTCAATGAGGTTGATTGTTGTTTTGCTTTTAGATGCACCTCTTCATGTGCACTTTGAAGGTTTACTGAAACAGGAAGAACATCAAAAACAATCACAGAAATCCAAGTCTTTGAAGTTGTTTTCTCAAGTGAAACAGAGATCCCAAGATTCTGCAAAGAACATTTGTCAAAAGCTTGCCTCGTCAATCCTTTCATCAGCCAGTAAGTTTCATATCAGTCGTTCCTCAGCATGAGACAAGTTATATGCACAGTCACATCCCTCTTTTTTAGCAAATACACTGAATTAATAAACATCAAAGGTTATCTTCTTTTCTTTGGCTTGGCTTCGCAGACGAAGATTTATGGAGGGGTAAATGTCCACGTCAGCTGCAGGCTCGTTTGTGGCTGACAAGTCCGATGCGGGACAGGCAGACACGGTTGCAGCGGTTGCAGGGGAATATTGGTTGGTTGGGGTTGGGTGTTGGGTTTTCCTCCTTTGTCTTTTGTCAGTGAGGTGGGCTGTGCGGTCTTCTTCAAAGGAGGTTGCTGCCCGCCAAACTGTGAAGTGCCAAGATGCACGGTTTGAGGCGATATCAGCCCACTGGTGGTGGTCAATGTGGCAGGCACCAAGAGATTTCTTTAGGGAGTCCTTGTACCTCTTCTTTGGTGCACCTCTGTCACGGTGGCCAGTGGAGAGCTCGCCATATAACACGATCTTGGGAAGGCGATGGTCCTCCATTCTGGAGACGTGACCTACCCAGCGCAGTTGGATCTTCAGCAGCGTGGATTCGATGTTGTCGGCCTCTGCCATCTCGAGTACTTCGATGTTAGGGATGAAGTCGCTCCAATGAATGTTGAGGATGGAGTGGAGACAACGCTGGTGGAAGCGTTCTAGGAGCCGTAGGTGATGCCGGTAGAGGACCCATAATTCGGAGCCGAACAGGAATGTGGTTGAGTAAAACTCTCATGGTTTCATTGAACTCTGTCCTAATCAGCTGGTACCTGTATTCAGAACAAAGCTAAAATATTTTGAGTTCACAACCAGTGATTTTGTTACATAATTTTTAAGATTTGCAGGTTGCTGGGGGCCAGAATTACTTGCTCATCTCTAATTCCCCTTCCCATGGCACCTCTTTCCATATACCCACCACCCTCTGTGAGGAGAAAAGGAACCCATTGGGTCCCTTTTTAATCTTCCCTCCATCACTTTCAATCCATGCCTGCTCGTTTTAAATTAACCAACCTTGTTAAAAGACTATGACTCTTTATCTTGTTTCTACTCATGATTTTTATACCTCTAAAGGGACTCCCCTTTGTTCCAGGAAAAACTGTCCCAGGCTGCCTGACTCTCCTTATTACTCATGCCTTCAAGTCCTGACATAATTTTTGTGAATTATTCTTGAAGCCACTCTAGCTGATTCCCATCCTTCCTAGTGCACGGCTTCCAGAACTGAACACAATACTCCCAGTACAATCTTACCAATGACCCTTAAAACTCTGATGTGACACTCCAACTCTTGTTCTTAGTGCCCCAACCAAGTTTGCCTTTGTGTCTACTTGTGCTACCTTTTTCTATGAAATTATGTACTCTTCAGCCAAACTTTTAAGTCACCTTCCCTAATTTCCCTTCATTTCCTGCTACCCCAGAACCACCAAAATATTTGTCTGCATTGCTGAAACATCACTGTTTCTCTTGCACTAACTAGCACTGTGAATATCTATTTATCTATTAGAGAACCATGGAACTATCCTTTCATATTTATTATCTATTTTTCTGTCTTGCATTTAAATTCATTTAATTTTTTACTATGGTAGTTAGTGCGTCTTACGTACCTGTTTGGCTACAGCAACTAAAAAATTCATTGTAGCTTTATATTGTACTTGCGTATATGACAATAAACTCAAATTGACATTGATTTCTGCAAATGATCGAGCATTTCAATCAGCTGTTAACCTATTCTGACAGAGGATACTTATTTTTCACCTGCAGAATATGTGCAGAGTGGAAATGTATCAGAAAAGATCTTCAAAAGACGACTAGACCATTGGCAGCCAACTTCAAAAACAGAGGTTGATCCTTTTACGGAAAAACTCAGCACACAGTTAAAGAAGCAAAGAACACCTATGCACTTCGGTAATAGCAAATGCTATGGAAATGCCCAATTACTTGTTTGCTCAAAGACCTGAAGATTGTTCATTGTTGGATCTGATGGTTTTCATTGTTTAGAAGATGGTTCAGTTCTGCAAGATTGTTTCTAAAATTATCTTCTACTTTTGAAAATAGCAGCTGACAATGATGATTGTTCATTGAAAAGCTGGATTAGAATTCTTGACAGACAGATGTTTGTGAACGTTTCTTGTGGATTTTTGAATGTGCATTTGTGTTACAAGTAGAGAATATTAATGCATGATTAATGTTATTGCAGGTCAATAGTTTAATTCACTTGTTAATCTTTTGGATTTGTTGAAAATGTTTTCCAAAAAAAATTGAACAGTATCTGTCACAGATTTGCCTGTTGCCTTTTTTTCTCATGACTGAAACAGATGCCCAGCAAGCAGCCGAGTGCTGAAGCGTGTGAGTCAAGAATGAAACCCCATTTATAGTAACTGCATGTAATTGGTCTGACTCTAGTTGCAATGTGTATTCAGGAGTATTGTCCATGGGAGAATGACCAAGAGCGAAGGAGGAGGCAAGGGAGGCCCTTGAAGAAAGATGGAGTTTAATTGATCTCATGCTGGGTTGGAACCAAACACCAGGAGCAGAGGGAGAACACAAGATCATCAAACTGAACCTGACCTGTACTTGCATGCATGAACTCGTGGCAACTCTGCCTGGATCACTATCTCTTGCCCCTTCCCTCTATGTGTAATATTTAATATAAACAAAAATCTGAGCCTGTTACCCACAAGTTAATAATCTGTTGTCTCCAGTGGTGAGGTGAGGGAAATTATTAATGTGCATAGGGTTGGAGTTAAAGAAACCTGGTTGTGATTCTCTGTTGTAATTGAGTTCCTGTTCAGATATCTTGCTGTGTCAGATGAGTAGAAAGATATAATCTTATAACATCTGGTATTTTATGCATGTTGTGTGTATATCCTTTGTCTAACAAATTGAACTGGTTTATAATTATAAAAAATGGTTCTCCAGGACACACAAAATATTTGTAAAATTTGTTTGAAAGGCTCACATATTCCTTATTTCTATTTTGAATTCTATTATTTCCTGATAAAGAGTAGTATTGATGGGGGGTTTATCACAGATATATATGGTGGAGGGAGAATAGGGGGTGGAAGATTTTCACAAGCACCAAATTATTTTGCAAAAGATTGAGAACATAGCTAACCTTCTACTTTTGCAGGTTGGTATGCCACCTAATAGGTTCTGTAAGTTATAATATTTTAACCTGTCAAGGATGAGTGCGCTGTTTGCAAACAGTTCAGCCAATGAAAGGAAAAGAAAAATCACTCCCTTGTTGAATTCTAGTCACCCCTGTAGAATGTTTTTGGTATCAGTGAAGGACACGTTTTCTGTCAACATCTTAATACGTTGGTGACATTGGCACAGGCAGCGAAACAGTGAAGAGAAAACTTGGGTGATTGAAATGCTTCTGCTTCTTGCAGCTCCTAGTGCTATTTTAGATTATGTCTGAAGGTGGTCACCAGTTTCTTGGCCTGCTGATTTGCAGACAACAGGCTTATTTGCTTCAGCAGTTAGCACTGCAAATTGAAAGCAACTGTTTCTCTTCAAATATGAAATCAGTCTTAAATTTTAAAATATCAACCAAATCGGATAATCCAATCAAGTGTTTAAAAACATTCAATCTCTTTGTTTTCATGGTCCCAGTAGATTATTGGAGGAGATGCATTTTGAATAGTGATCAGAGAGGGAAATTGGAACAGTGTCATCAATGTATACTACTGGCTCAATAGACAACTGAGATTTTCTTGATCTTAGTTTCAAACAATTGATTCTGAGTCTGAAACGTTTACAGGCTCCAACACATTGACTCAGCTTTCACACTATTTCCCCTCTCATTCTCATTTAATTTTCCTCCTTCATTCCACCATTGAAGGGTGAAAGTGTTATGCGTGTGGAAATTTTGGAGGAAATAACAAGCTCTCTCGTTTATTAGTACCCAAATGCAAGTTAGTGTGACACCCATGTGATTGTAAATATGCATTCATCAGGATGCTTTGTTGACTACAGTTAAAACTATCATCCCCTCAAAAATGATCAGCAAACTCCAAGACCTGGGACTCAACACCCCACTATGTAATTGGATCATGGATTTCCTCACCTCCAGACCACAATCTTTGAGGATTGGTAAGAACATCTCCTCCACAATCTCCCATCAGTACCAGAGCACCACAAGGCTATGTTCTTAGCCCCCTGCTGTACTCATTTTAAACATACGACTGTGTGGCTCTGAATGACAATAACATCATCTACAGATTTGCTGACAATACCACAGTAGTGGGTTGTATAAAGAAAGGTGATGAGTCAGCATACAGGAAGTGAAAACTTGGCTGAATGGTGCATCAACAACAATCTTGCACAATGTCACAAAAACTAAGGGGCTGATTGTTGACTTCAGGAAGGGAAAGCAAGAGGTATACAATCCAGTGATCATTGGGGGATCAGAGGTGGAGAGGGTGAACAAATTTAAGTTCTTGTGCATCACTGTCTTGGAAGATCTTTCTTGGACCCAATACACTAAAGGCATCATGAAGAAGGCATATCAGCGCCTCTACTTCCTCAGGCATTTACGGAGGTTTAGTATGACACCAGAAACCCTGGCAAATTTCTACAGACATGTGGTGGAAAGTGTGCTGACCAGCTGCATCATGGCCTGGTATGGGGACTCCAATACCCCCAAGCATAAAGCCCTACAAAAGGTAGTGTACGCAGACCAGGACATCACAGGCAAAATCCTCCCCTTGATCAAGAACATCTACAGGGAACAGTGCTGTCATAGAGGAGCAGCAATCATCAAGGATCTACTACCATCCAGCACATGCTCTGGTTCTTACTGCTGCCATCAGAAGTGGTATAGGTGTATCAAGACTCGCACCACCAGATTCGGGAACAGGGGCTATCCCTCCACCATCAGACTCAACAACAAACTCAATCAAGGACTCTTGTGCACTTTATTGATTTTTAAAAATTCTCTCTGTATTCATCTATTTACAGTACTGTACTTTATTTGCTTACATGTATGCACTGTGTACAGTGTTTTTTTGCAGTACCAGTTAGTGGTAATTCTGCTTCATCCACAGGAAAAAGAATCTCAGGGTTGTATGTGATGTCACGTATGTACTCTTGACAACAAATCTGAATCTCATTGTTAGGTATAATTCCACAGTGCAAGAATTCAAGAATTTGGGTTGGGTGGATTTTTTTCAGAAAGGAAAATAAGTTCTACTGTGAGTCCATACTTATATGTGCGTGCATGCACATGTTCAAAGATGAGTAAATCGGTAATTGTAAGATGGAATTTGACCTCAGTTACATTTTGAAATTTTATATTGCTTTTCTCTAATTTCCGAAGATGATGGATATAAAGGAATAAATAGCACACTGAGCAAAATTAATTTCTTGTTACCTTCCTTCCATGCAGCCTTCAGTAAACGACACAAATCAGCTTCAAGTTCATACCCTCCTTTGCTGAATCCACAGACTCCAAAACAAAGTTCAGTGGTACACCAGTTGCCTTCATATACAGATGCCCCTCATTCAGCCATACACAACCAGCCTGCACCATCCAATATTTCTACACCAGTAAGTTATATTAAATGTTTTTGATTTGGAATGAATTAAAACACATGAGAGTACATTTATATTGAAAAGATTAGATGCACTTGAATTTTTCTTTGCTTTCTTGATTTTAAGAGGCAATTTAATGAGAGTAATTGCAAAAAGCACCAACAAGATTAATAACTTGATTTAAGATGAGTGATATTAGGACTTGAGAGAAGATAAAAAGGAAAAAAACATTTTTCTGTTAATGGCTCTTTCAAGATGCCAACACAGAAATATTTGGTTAAAAGGTCTCTTCAATGTTTTATTAACCCTTGTTTCTTGTTTGCAAGAGGAGGTGGGGTTGCATTGCTTGTCAGGGAAAATATTACAGCGGTGCCTAGGAAGGATAGATTAGAGGGCACATCCACGGAGGCTATTTGGGTGGAACTGAGGAGTAGGAAAGGAGAGGTTACACTTGTAGGGGTGTATTATAGACCACCTGGAGGGGACCGAGACCTAGAGGAGCAAATCTGTAGGGAGATAGTAGATATTTGTGATAAGCACAGGGTTGTAATTATGGGAGATTTTAATTTTCCACATATAGATTGGGAAACACATTCTGTGAAAGGAATGGATGGGTTAGAGTTTGTGAAATGTGTGCAAGATAGTTTTTTACAACAATATGTAGAGGTGCCGACCAGAGAAGGAGCAGTGTTAGATCTACTGTTGGCAAATGGGATGGGTCAAGTGACGGAGGTTAGTGTTGGCGAGCACTTCGGGTCCAGTGATCATAATGCCATCAGCTTCAATGTCATTATGGAAAGAGAGAAATCAGGGCCAAGGATTGAGGTTTTTGATTGGGGAAAAGCTAGATTTGAGGAGATGCGAAAGGACTTGCAGGGTGTGCATTGGGACAATTTGTTTTATGGGCAGGATGTAGTAGAGAGATGGAAGTCTTTTAAAGATCAGATTTTGAGAGTGCAAAAGCTTTATGTTCCTGTTAGGTTAAAAGGAGGGGCAAAAGGTTTGAGAGAGCCGTGGTTTTCAAGGAATATTGGAAACTTGGTTCGAAGAAAAAGGGAGGCGTACATTAGATATAAGAAGCATGGAGTTAAGGAGATGTTTGAAAGATACATTGAATGTAAGAGGAATCTTAAGAGAGGAATTAGGAAAGCTAAAAGAAGGTACGAGAAAACTATGGCAAGCAGGGTGAAAACTAATCCAAAAGAGTTCTACAAATATGTTAATGGTAAGAGGAAAGCTAGAGACAAAATTGGTCCCTTAGAAAATCAGAGTGGAAAACTGTGTGTGGAACCTAGAGAAATGGGGGAGATATTGAACAGTTTCTTTTCTTCGGTATTCACTAAGGAGAAGGATATTGGGAGATGTGGGATAAAAAAAGCAAATTGGGTAAATATGGGGAATATAGAGATTACAAAAGGTGTAGTTTTAAGGCTTTTGAAGAATATAAAGGTGGATAAGTCTCCGGGACCAGACGGGATCTTCCCCAGGACATTGAGAGAAGTGAAGGAGGAAATAGCAGAGGCTCTGGCGGTAATTTTTCAAATGTCATTAGATATGGGGATAGTGCCGGAGGATTGGCGCATTGCGCATGTGGTTCCGTTATTTAAAAAGGGTTCAAGGAGGAAGCCTGGCAACTATCGGCCTGTAAGTTTGACGTCTGTGGTAGGTAAATTAATGGAGAAAATTCTTAGAGATAGTACTTATAAACATCTGGATAGACAGGGTCTGATCAGGAGCACTCAACATGGATTTGTGGGAGGAAGGTCATGTTTGACCAATCTGATTGAATTTTTTGAAGAGGTGACTAGGAATGTGGATGAGGGTAGCGCAGTGGATGTTGTCTATATGGACTTCAGTAAGGCCTTCGATAAGGTACCACATGGAAGGTTAGTTAGGAAGGTGCAGTCTTTAGGTATAAATTTTGAGATAGTCAAATGGATTGAACATTGGCTGAAAGGGAGAGGCCAGAGAGTGGTAGTGGATAATTGTCTGTCAGGTTGGAGGCCGGTGACCAGTGGTGTGCCTCAAGGATCTGTATTGGGCCCATTGTTGTTCGTTATATACATTAATGATCTAGATGATGGGGTGGTGAATTGGATTAGTAAATATGCAGACGATACTAAGATAGGTGGAATAGTGGATAATGAAGAAGGTTTTCAAGGATTGCAGAGGGATTTGGGCTGCTTAGAAAAGTGGGCTGAAAAATGGCAGATGGAATTTAATGCTGATAAGTGTGAGGTGCTTCATTTTGGTAAGAAGAATCAGAATAGGACATATGTGGTAAATGGGAGAGCATTGAGGAATACAGAAGAGCAGAAAGATTTAGGAGTGACGGTACATCGTTCCCTGAAGGTAGAAACTCACGTGAATAGGGTGGTGAAGAAGGCTTTTAGTATGCTGGCCTTTATCAATCATTGCATGGAATATAGGAGTTGGGAGGTGATGTTGAGATTGTATAAGACGTTGGTGCGGCCTAATTTGGAGTTCTGTGTGCAGTTCTGGTCGCCTAATTATAGGAATGATATAAACAGAGTGGAGAGAGTGCAGAGAAGGTTTACCAGAATGTTGCCTGGGTTTAAGCATCTGGAGTATGGGGGAGAGATTGGACAGATTGGGTCTTTATTCTTTGGAGCGTAGAAGGTTGAGAGGGGATTTGATAGAAGTATTTAAGATTATGAAAGGGATAGACAGAATGGATGTGGATAGACTATTTCCGTTAAGAGGAGGAAAGTTTAAAACAAGAGGACATGAGTTAAGAATTAAGGGGCAGAGGTTTAGAGGTAACATGAGGGGGAACTTCTTTACTCAGAGAGTGGTAGCTGTGTGGAATGATCTTCCGGGAGAAATAGTGGCGGCGGAGTCAATTGTATTATTTAAGAAAAGGTTGGACAGGTATATGGATGAGAAGAAGATGGAGGGTTATGGGCATTGTGCAGGGAGGTGGGATAGAAAGGGGTGTTTGGTTCGGTGCGGACTGGAACGGCCTAATGGCCTGTTTCCGTGCTGTAATTGTTATGTTATGTTATGTTAATGAAACTTCAAGAAGCAGTAAGAATTGAACCTTATTGTTACATGGTTTTCCTAGTTATGAGATGCTGTATTTTGTGCACATTAGTTTGTTGAATGTTTAAATGCATTTGTATTTATTTCAAAATCATTTTGGTTTTCCTTTGGTCCCAGGAAAGTGTTTTGATTGGCTCTGATGTTGACTAATTGATGTATAGGTTGGGCTCAATACCAATTAGACTGCTTTCACAGGAAAATCGTAAACATATAAATGTTAATATTCAAAACATGAATGGTCCACCTTAGAGAACTGTTTTAGCAAGTAAGGAATTTGAAATTGTAACTGTTTTACCATTTCAGGATGTCATATAATGATACCCAATGAACAGTTTTTCAAGTGACTCTTGTAAGGGAGATAAGATGGCCAGTTAAAGCACAACATAATTCGTAAATTCTAACTTGCTTGAGGAGTCAGTCTTAGCAAATACACAAATTCACATGCTCCCATATCATCGGTTAAATACATTTACAGAATCTGTGTATTCCTCACTTAAATGGTATGGCACTGACTTGGCTACATTTCAAAGGTTTTATACATGGGAATTAAGAGACATCTAGACCTATAATTTAGTTGTGCCATTTTTTTAAGGTACCCTCAGCCCCATTTTTCTGCAAGAAATCATGATTTCTATTTTGAATTAACTCTGTGATTGATCCTCCAAAGCCATCTGTGGTTGGGAATTCCAAAGATTCATTACTTTTTGAATTTTCCCTTATCTTAGACCAAAATACCTGGCCCCTTACACTGACTCTAAGTTCTGTGCTATTGGGTATTGCGGTTGGTTTGGGGATGAGGGGTGGGTGATGGGGAACGGTTAGTGGTAGAGGCCTGCTGAGATCAGGTTAGACAGTAATTTTGTTTGTTGCTATTGAGTCTAAATGCTGGAACTCCATTCCTAAAACTCTAAGTGTACTTTTCCCTGAAGAGCTGTAATGGCTCAAGAAAGTGATTAACCACTATTTTGTCAAGGCCATTTACTGACACAATACATTCTGGTGGAAGCAGCAAGAATAATCAAAATTTTTTAAATTTTTTTTAAATTTAAATATTTTTTTAAAATTTTGGTTTTATTTTCTATTTGAACATCTCCAGAGCTCCATCTGGTGTCCCAATTTGACAAAACAAGCCTTTTTTAAAAATTTAGACATGCAGCACGGTAACAGGCTCTTTCAGTTCACAAAGCTGTGCTGCCCAAATACCCCACTTAACTTACAGCCCCCATACGTTTTGAAAGGTGGGAGGAACTGGAGCACCTGAAGGAAATCGACACAGACACAGGGAGAATGTCCAAACTCCTTCCAGACAGTGACGGATTCAAAACCAGGTCGAGGTCCTGTAATAGCATTGAGCTAACCACCATGCTAATTATTATCACCCAAGAGTATTGCAATGATTAATCTACCAAGAGGCTGAAATTGATGTCTTTGCTTTTCACTCTTTTCCTGCAGTCTGCGCGACGGAGAAGAGGTGAAAGTTCATTTGACATAAATAACATTGTTATTCCCATGTCAATGGCTGCAGCAGCTAGAGTGGAAAAGCTTCAGTACAAGGAGATCCTAACACCAAGGTAACATTATGATAGTGGAGAAGTGGAACAATGAATTTATGTTGAAGCTGATTCCACGTACTCTTCTCTCTTCCCAGAACCAGGAAAGTGTTACCCTTGTCCTCACTTTCCATTCTTCCAGTTATCATGTTAATCCACAATGTTATATAAATAACCTTCATTATCTTTGACCTGATACCTTTGTCTATCTTATCTCCTTTCAGCATTCTCAAGAAACAGTTGCTCTTTTTACTCCTCATAGTAACTTTCTGTGCAATTTACAGGAGTTGCAACACCTCCCCTTTAATTTGCACTCTCCTATAATCCAGGGCTCTCAGCACATTTTCTGTGAAAATCAGTTATTACCCGTACTTTTAATACTATTTAATACAATGTATTTATTGGTCTTGATATGATCTGCACATTGTTGAGACTAAGCTTTTTGAGATACCTCCATTTAATTTGTGAGTCGCCTGTCATTTTAATGTTCCATTTAATTTCTTCCCTGACGTTTGTCCTCAGCATTCTGCATTATTCCAACCAAGCTCATAAGCTCAGGAAACACTGTCTTACCTAATAGAACATTCTTCGTCAATCTGCAATTATATCTTTCTTAAGGGAAAAAGAGGACCATCTACGATCCTACCTAGGTGTAGTGACGTGGAGATGCTAATTCGACAGAGAATATGTGTAAATTTATCTCTTAAGATGTATTTACTTCCAAAGTGAGAGCCCAAAGCCTGGCTTACGCAGGTCAAGGGAAAGATTGGAGTTGGACTTTGGCACAACAATCATTGAAGAATGATGGCAAGACCTGTGTCTGGGCAGTATGACTGGAGTCATCAATGCCAGATACAGGTTGGTTTAATATAATTTCTTTCACCAGCTGTATCTCACACCACAAAAATTACATAAATCAAAGCCAGAAATTTCAGAAATGTACTTTAATGTACTTTAGGTGTGTTGTAGAGATTGGAATCTTTGTCCACGCCACCTGGCTATGTACAAGAATGAGATCCTTCTGGGAAGACCTGGGGGACATTCTGAAAAAAATTACAAAAGTGGATTTTCCACAGAATCCTGAAAGGTATCTTCTGGGAGATATTGGGGACCTGAGTTTTAGACTGTCCAAATACCAAATTCAGTTCATTAAGGTCACCCTGTCGATAGCCAGGAAGTGAATAGCAGTTACGACTCCCAATTAAATATCACACGATGGAATATGGAAATGCAGAATTGCATTCCCTTGGAGAAAATCACATATAATCTAAGGAGTAAATATGACAGATTTGTTAGAATGTGGCAACCCTATTTGAAATACATTGGCACACAGATTTGATTAGCTCCCCCACTTCAAAATATGGGCACTGTTACAATCCGTCCTAGCAGGTAAATGAGTGGAATTAAGAAAGTAGAACGTGACGCAAATAACGTGCTTTTCTAGTTTTGTTTTAATTCTTTTACTCCTTTCCTTTGTTTTTCCTAGTTTTCTGTAGGTTTTTTATCCTAAATTTCTCTAGGGGTCGTGGACCCCACTAGTATTTGTATCTGTATAATTTATATGACCGCATATACTGGGAAAGGGGGAATGGGGAGGGGGGAATAAATGCAGACTATATGTTCTATGAGTGTTGAAAGGGATTGTGTTGTTCGAATTTTTATGAATCTATGAAAATCAAAAATAAAATATTCAAAAAAAAGACAATGTCTTACCCTTTGTCTTGGTACATAACAGGTTGAACAATTTCAGTATTTCAAGCATTGTTATTTCTGATTTCTGTTAGTCACTTCATCTTTTTATTTCTCTTCCAGAATGATCTTCTGTTTCCTTATTATGATTTTTCCATTTTCTTGCCTCTCCCTTAAATTTTCTACTCAGAATTCTCTTTCTCTTTTTTTTTTTTTTTTTTAAATTTTTTTATTTTTCACACCATAAATCACATTAGCCATGATATACACTATTTCTTTTCACACATATACAGTGACTTTTTCTCCCCCCCCCCCCTTTCCTCCCAAACCACCCCCCCACCCCCCCCTCTCATCCATTTTAGGTATACAATCTAGGTTGCATTAATCCAGTCAGACAATGTTGTCATTCAACAAAATTACACCAGAAATTCTACTGAGTCCATTCTTTTCTTTCCTTCTCCTTCTATCAACTTAGGTAATGTTTGTCCCCGGTAGGTTTTCGCTATTGTATTTAATGTAAGGCTCCTATACTTGTTCGAATATTTCAATATTATTTCTTAACCAATATGTTATTTTTTTTTCTAATGGAATACATTTATTCATTTAAATTTGGTAGTTTCTTCCTTTTAATTTGGTTATGTATTCCATTAATATTTAAAGACATATAGTTCAGCGTAGCCCTTTTATATTTTGTTTATCTTCTCTTTCCGTTTTTCCATCATTACCTTTCCTCCTTTTCCATTTCTGTTTTCTTATTTTCAACTCTTCATAAGACAACATTCCTACAACATCTAACATTTTCCTTATTCTCCTATTTCTATCTTATTTATCCCCAATCTCCCCTTCACCTCCTGAGTTGTCCTTTATCCCTTGTTGGACAACCACATCTCCCCTCTCCATTTGGATTTGCGAATCCACTCGCAAGCGTCAACTGATTGTGCAGTGACCGCTATTTCCCCCCACCCCGCCTCCCCCAGAAAAGATTTCACTTTTCATATGTCACAAAGGTCCCTCTTTTAATTCCCTCCTTATTCTCTCTATTCCATTACCTTCCCTTATTAATTCTTGTCTATACTATCTATATTTTCCTCTAAGTACAGATACATTCATGTATGCTCATTGTCTCTATTCACTCTTATACCTCTTTACCTGCATACATATCAATCGTGATCATTTTTACTCTCATTACCCGTCTTCATCCCTCAGTCTATTTTTGTCTTTACCCACATACATATCAGTCGTGATCATTTTAACTCTCATTACCCGTCTTCCTCCCTCAGTCTATTTTTGTAATTGTTCTGCAAATTTTCGTGCTTCTTCTGGATCCGAGAATAGTCTGTTTTGCTGTCCTGGAATAAATATTTTCAATACCGCTGGATGCTTTAGTATAAATTTATACCCTTTCTTCCATAAAATCGCCTTTGCTGTATTGAACTCTTTTCTCTTCTTTAGGAGTTCAAAACTTATATCTGGATAAATGAAGATTTTTTGCCCTTTATACTCCAGTGGTTTGTTGCCCTCTTTTACTTTTTCCATTGTCTTCTCCAGTACCTTTTCTCTTGTAGTATATCTTAGGAATTTTACTACAATAGATCTTGGTTTTTGTTGTGGTTGTGGTTTAGAGGCCAATACTCTATGTGCCCTTTCTATTTCCATTTCATGCTGTAGTTCTGGACATCCTAGGGTCTTAGGAATCCACTCTTTTATAAACTCCCTCATATTCTTGCCTTCTTCATCTTCCTTAAGGCCCACTATCTTTATGTTATTTCTTCTGTTATGGTTTTCCATTGTATCTATTTTTTGAGCTAGTAGTTCTTGTGTCTCTTTAGTTTTTTTATTAGATTTCTCCAATTTCTTTTTTAAGTCTTCTACCTCCATTTCTGCTGCTACTGCCCGCTCTTCCATCTTGTCCATTTTTTTTCCCATTTCTGTTAAGGTCATCTCCATTTTAATTATTTTCTCCTCTGTGTTGTTTATTCTTTTTCTTAAATCCTTAAATTCCTGTGTTTGCCATTCTTTAAATGATTCCATGTATCCTCTAATAAGAGCAAGTATATCCTTTACCTTGCCTCTCTTTTCTTCTTCTATTTCACCATACTCTTCCTCTTCTTCTTCCTCTGGGTTGACCATCTGTTGTTTCTTTGTTGCCCTTTCCTCCTCTTCTATCTTGTTTCTATTGTCTTCTGTGGTCTCTTCTTGCTGCAGGTGTTCTGCAGCTGTCGTTGCCGGCTGTGGAGATCGACTCCCCAGCTGGTCCCCCCTCCCGTCGGTGTGTTTTTTTTCATTCGCATCGCGCATGCGCGAAACTTCGCGCATGCGCGGTTGCGCACTTTTGTTCGGCTCTGCGAGCCATTTTTGTAGTCCATTATTTACCGACCTGAGGGAGCGGGTTTCTCTCTCCGCAGCGGGCCTCTTCGGACAGGTAAGGCCTTCACCTTTTTCCTCCTTTGTCTTCTCTTCCTCTCTTCTTACCGTTGCTTTCGACTTTTCTTTTTTTGTCGCCATCTTCTTTCCACCTTTATACTCACTTTTCTGTAACTTTTATTTCTGTGCCTTTGTGTTTTCTCTTGTTTTTCCCGACTTTTCTGGAGAGGGCTGGAGTTCACCGTCCGGCCACTACTCCATCACGTGACTCCTCCCCAGAATTCTCTTTCTCTCTGCATCTTAAGCCTTGTTTATTTCTAAATTTTCCGTGATCTTTTGGAAGGACATCAACTGAAATGTCAACTTTGATTTTCCCCCAAAGATGCTTCTAGATCTATGGTCTATATATACAGCATTTTCAGTTGATATTTCAAATAATGATAGAGATATATGTGAGGAATGTTGGGCCTGGCCTATGTAAAACTTACAATTTTCATAAAACTGTCACTTGAACAGATGACAATGCATTAAACGATGTAGGATGACAATGCATTAAATGATGTAGTAAACTCCTCTGAAGTGGCTGCCTCGCACATATGCTGAAGCCCGAGTTCGGACGTGTTTGATGGCATAATTTTACTCTTCTGCCAGGAGCTACTTTCTTGAAGATAAGATCCGTTGTGTGGTTGTAGTCATACACAGCTGTCAAAAATTTGCTGCCAAAAACTCTGTATGTAGCCAATTATAGCATACAATTCTGCTGATCAAGGTAGTTTTCTGCTGCTTCCCCAAGTACCTGCATGTCATAATGGAGCCTCTGTAGACTCCAAATGTTTCAAAAGAAATTAGGTAGTTGCTTGTAGAAAGATAAAAGTGAAAAGATTGAAACAATGTGCAGGCAAATAGAAGTGACTTGTGGATCTGATGATGATCTTGCAGTTCTATAATATTCCATGATTCCACTATTTCACTCATGTGATTTCTCATCCCTCCTGTAATAAGCTTCTGACCTTTGCTTAATGAATTCGCAATGACATTAAAACAAAGCCTTTTACTAAAGATTCAAGATTATTTTATTTTCATGTAATAAAACAGAGTGTGATATTACAGGAAATTTCCTTTAGCCTATCAAAAGGCAAATAAAGATTCGCGATCAGCAAAAATTACCCAGCACCCCTTACAGACAGAGAAGCAAAAATGAGTCCCCTCCAGGGTCACTGAATGTCCATTGTTTTGCCTCCAGTGCACCTGCAGCCACACAGCCTCTGGTCCAAACCATCAGCAACCCGAACTTGTGACGAACTAATTGACCCCCCCCCCATTAGTACTAACACAGGAACAGCAATGGAAGATTTGTCAGACAGTGGTAAATTCAAAATAATAGTTTTTATTAAACTATTAATCACATAACCGTTCTCATTTAATTCTAAATGTACTTAACTCATAACTTAAACCCCACTATGCGCAAATGTAATTGTATAAATGTGTGTGTGTGTATTAAAAGTCCAAACTATTTCAAGAATCTGAAAGGTTGAGTCTGAAAGGTTATTTTTAAGGCCCAGTACTTTAAAGTCTTGTTGAACTTGAAGATCTATTAAATTGTGGTTTAGACGTAATTACGAAATGTCAAGTTCTTGTAAATTGTTGCTTGAAGCAGTAATGAAGTGTTTGTAACACTGACTCAGTCCTTAGACTGTTCAAACTCACAAATCTTGTTGAGTTATTTCCCCAGGAAGAGATTTCTTCCCTAACTCTCACACTGCTGATCTTCAACTCCCTCCATTGTTCTTGAATAATTAAGACCCACTTCAGATCCATTAATTCTATCTTTCCAAGATGATCATTCTTTCTGAGTTCAATGGTGTATTTGTAAGTGTGCTGACTTGTGTGTGACCCTGTTTTAGCTCATAACTAACTTATTAAGAATACATATACAATATTTTAACTATAATTTACTAAGATATTTTTATAAGATAAAGAGCTTAACCTTAACCTAAATATTACTATTAACACAGATCCATTACAAGCTCCTCTGATACAATCAGGAAACCTCCACCACCCTTTTACATCCTGGCTCCGATATCTCATATCCTCTCAGCCAGTCTCAATCCATACTTCACCAGTTCACCAGGTGTGAGTCCTTTTCCTCAGTCGCCTGCAGCCTGCTCAAGTTTCTTGCCTCGAGCCTATGTGTTATTCAGCTTCAGAACCCCTCACTGGTCCACCGCTGAGGTCAATGTCCTGAGAGTCATCTCCTCTGGTTTTCCTCAGACTTTGGAGATGGGGTGGGGAGTGGGGAGGGAGGTGGTCTCCCTGTTTTCTGCTGCCTTGTATCAGTCCTCCACTTCCCCGGAGTCTGCAACCCCTTGTGGCCGCAGCCAGACTCTACGAATTGCAGGATTTTAAAACTAAACCACTGTTCACTCATTCAACTGGCTGTTTGTAGCCTGTATAGAATCGATGGCAGTGGGACTGGGCATTTGGAACAGCGGGGGATAGCTGAATCTTTACTCCCCACTCCTCATGGGTCCACACCAACAGCAGCACTGCCATTTTTCACCATAGTTGGACTCATAGTTCAAATTACTAAAGCTAAATGCTGCAGAGATTGGAAATCTGAAATAAAAATAGAAAAGGACTTGGAAGGTATTAACTTCATATTACCCATTCCTGTTTATTTTTGGCAGTTGGCGAGTTGCAGATATCGAACAGTCAATGCAGCAGGATTCCAACCCAGAGGATGACCAGGTAATTGAAGTTTTAGTAAGTCCACATTATATTTCCTTATTTATTTTAGTTTACTATTTGTTTTTAAGTTCTTATATTGTCCTTTCTTAAATATGTAGTATGAGGATATGTCTGATGAAGCCTTTCTCAATCGTCATTCCAAATGTGAGGAAATGGAACGTTCCAGATGGTGCTTATGGTCGTCATCCAGCTCTGCAAGGCGAGGAAGCAGGTAGCCTTCATCAGAAGTTTTAATATTAATTCTGATTTAAAATTCATATTAATTTTGGATTGCGTTATTAGTGCTCAAGAACTGGTGTGTGTCATAGGACGATACCAAAAAATGCCCTAATTTTCCCATTCTCTCAAAAACCTAAATCATCACATTAAAATTCCCACAATTTCTGCCTCCCCGCATAGTCCATGTCACCACATTCACTTCCCTTTTGAAAAGTAGATCAATCAAAACTGCCAGAGCATTTATCTATCTACCTACCTATCCATCTTCATGATTTGAAACTTTGTTCCCTTGTAAAGTAACAAAAATGGTCCATTTGTCCCCTGATTTAGATCATCGTCATTTTATTTCATTATATAGTTTTCAATCTGGAATGGAAGCAATCCTATCATCAGATAAATGTTATAAATTTCTATGGTACAGATTTAATGAAACTTGATATATTTTCACTTTGTTTTTGATAAGGGATAGAATGTTTAATTAACAGTGCCGTGCAGAAAATATAATTTCTATGATGTTCACAGCAGAACAAGTTTGGTAATTTATCAATTTTGTATTCTTGATGTTTTTCTCCTTTCTTATTTTTGTATTCATCCTCATTAAGTGAATGACTACTTGTAAAGAACAAAACTCTGAAACAGGATTAATTTAACTCAATTTTTAGTTACAGTGGACCATTTAGTTTGCTTAACACTGTGAATTTCTGTGATTCTGAATAGCTCCTCATTTGCCAGCCTGCCTTCCTTATCTATCCTTCGTGTTTAGTTTATCGACTTCTTTTAATTTGGTTACATTAGATAACTCCAGCCTCCTGATTTTTATCCCAGTCTCCAAATTACATAATATCCAGTAACTCTTGATAAGCTGTGCTTTGGCAATTTTATTTCAGGATTGCTGAACCTTGTTTATATTGAGATCCCATGAAATAAATGTACCCAGCTCAAGAAAATAGGAGTAGGCCACCATTGCTATTCTTTATCATCATCAAATAAACTCTTCTTATTTACTTTTCAAAATATCAGCAGAAAGTCTGACTGTCTTTTCCTGACCAAATCACTCACATTTTCTGGGTAATGGTCTTGAAAACTTTCTCTGAACTGCTTCCAATGCATTATTATCATTCCTTCAAATAGGAGACCAACACAGTACAGGAGTTCAGTGCCTATTATAACAGAAATATAATCTCCCTACTTTTGTAATCAATTCCCTTCACAATGAACAATTCTGTTTGGTTAGCTTTAATAATTATTTCTCTTCATACTTGCTTTTAATAAATTATGGACTAAGGCTTCTTTCTGCTTCTCAAATCTCTACCATTTCTCGACATTTGAGTTCCAGGCTCAAGGATGTCAATGAGCTGTTGGAGAATATTCTCAAAGGGGAGGGTGAGCTTCCTGAATTTGTTGTATATGTTGGTACAAACAACACAGGGAGAGTAAGGAAGCCCCACACAATGAGTTTTGGAGGTTATGTAAAAAATTGAGGAAAACCTCAAGGCTATTGATCTCCGGATTAATGATCTTTAAAACGTAAATGGGTTGTAGGTTAATTGTGGTATTTGGCCGGCTCAGGTTCACAGGCCAGAATGGCATGTTGCCATGCTGTAAGTCTACATTTTAAAGAAAAATTTACACTGGTTCTTTCTATGAATTAGTGAGGTCAGTAAGAGGAAGATAGTCCAGATGAATTTGTGGCTGAATAGCTACTGCAGGAGTTAGGGATTCAGATTTTTGTATCATTGGGAGCTCTTTTGGGGGAAAGGCAAGAGGGACTCACTTGAACCAAAGAGGCACCAACATCCTGAAGGCAAGTTCACTCAGGTTACACAAGTGGATTTAAACTAGATTGGCAGGACAGAGGCAGATGAGAGATTAGAAGTTTGTAGGGACGGTGATGGGATGAAGTTCAGTGGGCAGAAGAAAGGCTGAGAGTAAGGTAGAACTTTTGGACCTATTTTAATGCAGGAAGTTTTTCATGTAAAGTAAATGAATTTAGCGCATGGATAAAGTAATGTGACTGAGAGTGGTAGCCATTATGGAAACCAACTTAAGAGAGGGCCAGGACATGCAGCTCAACATTCCAGATACACGTGTTTCAGGAGGGATAGAAATTGGAATAATGTGAGGGGATGTTACATCAGTGGTCGAGGGTGATATTGGGGATGGATAAGCTCATGAGGCTATATGAATGGAGCTGAGGAACAAGAAAGAAATAATCACTATGATGGGAGTGTACTACAGCTCCTAAAGTAGCAAATATGCCAGAGATTGTTGCCATTGTTTGTGAAATATGGTTGATATAGCAGGGGACTACAAAATCTGCATTCCAGAAATTTGGACCACCTCAGAATCCAGACTTTTCAAAAACACTCAAACTTTTTAAATTTAGTGGGCTTTTGCTAATGAATAAACTGTGGTGGTGCACATCACTGACAACAGGCGAACCGGCTCCACGTGTTATGGTCGCAGCAGCAGAGCAGCCGCGTCAAGATGGCACTGCCAGGGTCGTTTTATCTGCCAGCTGGGTCCACATGCCCGCAGGGCAACATGACGCCGTTTCCAGCATGAGGGCGCGACTTACCCATAGCCTTATAAGGCGCAGCATGGGAAGTTTCAATAAACAACTGGAGTGCAAATAAGCCCACCAACTACTGGACTCGTTTTTCCTGACTCCATTTAGCTGCCGCTACACTGGTGACGTTGACGGGTCCAGACGCCTCTGGACTCAACAGTATGGACGGTGCAGCAGTCAGTGCAGCTGCTCTCGAGCTCCCAACTTTCTGGAAACTTCGCACATGCACTTTGTTTGGACAGGCAGAAGCACAGTTCTAGATAAAGCAGACTCCACCGAGTACTACCATATTGTCAGCTCCCTGGACCAAGAAACGGCAGCCAGAGTGGACAACCTCACAGAACCCACTGGAGGAAGGTAAATACTCCGCATTGAAGTCGCTGCTCATCAGCACCTATGGGCTCTCCAGACGCCAGAGAGCAGCCAGGTTCATGCACCTGGACAGCCTAGGAGACAGAACGCCATCTTCCTTCATGGACGAAATGCTCACGCTGGCAGAGGGCCACAAGCCCTGCCTCATGTTTGAATAGGCATTCTTAGAACAGATGCCGAATGTTATCCAGTTGCTTCTAGTGGATGTGCATTTCAGTGACCCCGCAAGGTAACAGCAAAGGTAGACATCCTCTGGTGAACCAAAAGGGAGAACGAATACGCCATGAATCAGCTGACACGCATCCAGACAGAGCAGCAGCCCAAAACCCAACCAAGCAGGGATCAGCCATGTCCTTGTAAGCCAACAGAGGCACGATGGTGTTTCTACTACCAGCGCTGGGAAGCAGAAGCCCGTAAATGCAAGCATCCCTGCGCTTTTCTGGGAAACACCTAGGCCATCCGCCACTAATGGATTCGGCAGCTGGCCATGCAAGCAACCTACTGCATGTAACAAACAAGACCATGGGCTGCTGGTTCCTCGTCAATACAGGGACAGAGCTCAGTGTCATTCCACCAACGCCACCAGAGACCCGAGCACGACATGCGGGCCCACCCTGCAGATGGCCAACAACACCGCTGTAAAGACCTTCAGAACGCGACAAGTGCCGATGCGCCTCAGCGACGAGACTTTCCACTGGAATTTCACAGTGGAGAAGCCGCTCCTTGGCACAGATTTCCTCCAAGCTCACAGCCTGCTCGTGGACCTCAAAGCTAAACCCCTGGTGCACTTCCAGACAATCCAACTCACTGCCACCAGTGCACAGAACCAGTAAATGGTCACAGTACAAGTACAGTCCCATTTTGACCAAATTTCCTTCCATCCTCAGGCCCCAGTTCACTTCCACGATGCCGAGACACAGAGTGCAGCACCACAACTTGATGCAGGGCTCCCCCTTCCACGTGAAGGCCAGACGCCTTCCCCCAGACAAGCTGCAGCTAGCTAAAGAGGAGTTCAAACTTATGGAGGAACTGAGGATCATCCGCAGATCTGACAGCCTGTGGGCCTCCCTCTGCACTTGGTACCCAAGGCCACAGGGGGCCGGTAACCTTGTGGGGACTACTAGTGCCTCAACGATTCAACTACCCCAGACCACTAACTACCCAGTCCCCCATATACAGGATTTCACAGCCAACCTACACAGCACGACCATTTTCTCTAAAATCGACTTGGTATGAGGCTACCACAAATCCCTGTCCACTCAGACAACATCGGGAAGACGGCCATCATCATATTTTTCGGACTCTTCGAGTTCCTGCGCATGCCTTTTGGACTTAAAAACGCAGCGCAGATCTTCCAGCGCCTCATGGATGCAGTGGGCGGAGATCTGCACTTTGTTTTCATCTACCTGGATGACATCCTCATCGGCAACGGGAACCACCAGGAACATGTTACCCACCTACGCAAACTCTACTCCCGCCTGGCTGACTTTGACCTCGTGGTCAACCCAGCAAAGTGCCAGTTTGGCCAGGAGGTGATTGACTTCCTAGGCTACAGGATCACCAGGGACAGAGCGACACTATTGTCAGAGAAGGTGGAGGGCATTCGGCAGCACGCTCAAGGGCCTTTAGGAATTCCCCTATAGCACGAATCATGCACCCCCCCCGCCCCCTTTGCCATGATGACCTCCAAACAGAAGGACTTGGCCTGAAGCGAGGAGGTAGCCATGGCTTTTGAAAGGACCAAGGAGGCTCTAGCCCATGCCACGTTGCTGGTCCACCTCAGAACGGACGTTCCCACCTCCTTGACAGTCGATGTATTGGGCACAGCAATGGGGGCATACTCGAACAGCTGGTCAAGGGGCATTGGAGGCCACTTACCTTCTTCAGTGCCATTTGCATTTCCCCCTCCCCCCCCAAGTTAAAAATACTGTATTTTTGACCAGGAACTCCTCGCAGTCATTCATTCCCGTTCTTCCCTGAAGGCAGGCCTTTCACCATGTTTACTGACCACAAACCCCTCACCTACTCCGAAAATTTCTAACCCCTGGTCGGCACACCTGCAACACCACTTGGGCATACGTCTCGGAATTCACCACCAATATTCAACACCTCTCTAGCAAGGAGAATGTCATTGCCGATGCCCTCTCAAGGCCGGCTGTTCAATCATTGGCACCAGGCTTGCACAGGCACAAGAAGATGACGCGGAGACCCAGACGTTTTGCACAGCCATCACCAGCCTCTGCTTCGAAGACATCTCCTTGCCAGACAGCGGCCACACCCTGCTCTGCGATTTGTCCACCAGCCAGCCCCAACCAGTCTTTCTGGGTCAATAGAGATGACGGGTTTTCCACTCCATCCATGACCTCTTGCACCTGTCCATCAAGACCACAGCACACATGGTCGCTGCATGGTTTGTATGGCACAGCTTATAAAAACAGGTCGCTGTGTGGACCCGCACTTACCAGCAAAGTCCACAGGCACACTATCGCCGTTTCTGGGGAGGGGGGAGAGTGTTGTGTGGCGGTGCACATCACTGACAGTAGGCAAACTGGCTCCATATGTTACGGTCACGGCAGCAGAGCAGCTGCATCAAGATGGCGCCACCAGGGTAATCTTTTCTACCAGCTGGGTAAGGTCCGCATGCATGTGGGGCAACAGTATGACGTCGTTTCCAGCGCAAGGGGTGGACTTACCTGTAGCCTTATAAGACGCAATGCGAGAAATTTCATAAACAACAAGAGTGCAAACGAGCCCACTGGTCTCGTTCTTCCCGACTCCATTTAGCTGCCGCTGTAAAACTATCAAAATTTATCTGTTCATCTCTTCTTTATTCCTCCTTGAAATTTAAAAGTGCTGCTCAAGAATCCGGAAAATCTGAACCAATCCGAACCCTGAGCAGTATGTATTTTTGGACGTCTTCATCACTTTCGAAATATTCATCGAGAAAGGTTTAAGCGGGAGAATTCGTCAAAAGTGTTCAGAAATATTTCCTCTCGCATTATGTTGAGGGTCCCATATGGAAGAAGGGAATGCTTGATCTAGTCTTGAGAAATTAGGAAGTGTAAATGGATGAAGTGTTCATGGATGAGCTTTTAGGGACCAGTGGCCATAGTTCTATAATGTTTTAATATAGTTATGGAGATACACAGAGAGAACACAAATTAAATTAGGGCAAGGCCAACTTAGAATATGTATGTTGTGAATTAGCTCCCTTTAATTAGAGGTTGTTTGAAAGAAGAGGAAAGTTAGAAAAATGTATTTTTATCAAAGTGTATTGACAGGAGTTCAGGGCATGCATGCTCCTGTTAAGAGTGAAGGTCAAGGCATTCAACTGTATGGCTGGATGTCAAGAGAAATTCAGGCTCTGGTCGAGAGCAAGAAGGAGGTATAGGGCATGAGCAGCTGAGATCCTGTAGAAACTTTTTTTTTTTAAATTTTTTTTATTTTTCACACCATCAATCACATTAGCCATGATATACACTATTTCTTTTTCACACATATACAGTGACGTTTTCTCCCCCCCCCCTTTCCTCCCAAACCACCCCCCCACCCCCCCCCCTCTCGTCCATTTTAGGTATACAATCTAGGTTGCATTAAGCCAGTCAGACAATGTTGTCATTCAACAAAATTACACCAGAAATTCTACTGAGTCCATTCTTTTCTTTCCTTCTCCTTCCTTCAACTTAGGTACTGTTTGTCCCCGGTAGGTTTTCGCTATTGTATTTAATGTAAGGCTCCTATACTTGTTCGAATATTTCAATCTTATTTCTTAACCAATATGTTATTTTTTTTAATGGAATACATTTATTCATTTAAATTTGGTAGTTTCTTCCTTTTAATTTGGTTATGTATTCCATTAATATTTAAAGACATATAGTTCAGCGTAGCCCTTTTATATTTTGTTTATCTTCTCTTTCCGTTTTTCCATCATTACCTTTCCTCCTTTTCCATTTCTGTTTTCTTATTTTCAACTCTTTATAAGACAACATTCCTACAACATCTAACATTTTCCTTATTCTCCTATTTCTATCTTATTTATCCCCAATCTCCCCTTCCCCTCCTGAGTTGTCCTTTATCCCTTGTCGGACAACCACATCTCCCCTCTCCATTTGGATTTGCGAATCCACTCGCAAGCGTCAACTGATTTTGCAGTGACCGCTATTTCCCCCCACCCCGCCTCCCCCAGAAAAGATTTCACTTTTCATATGTCACAAAGGTCACTCTTTTAATTCCCTCCTTATTCTCTCTATTCCATTATCTTCCCTTATTAATTCTTGTCTATACTATCTATATTTTCCTCTAAGTACAGATACATTCATGTATGCTCATTGTCTCTATTCACTCTTATACCTCTTTACCCGCATACATATCAATCGTGATCATTTTTACTCTCATTACCCGTCTTCATCCCTCAGTCTCTTTTTGTATTTACCCACATACATATCAATCGTGATCATTTTAACTCTCATTACCCGTCTTTCTCCCTCAGTCTATTTTTGTAATTGTTCTGCAAATTTTCGTGCTTCTTCTGGATCCGAGAATAGTCTGTTTTGTTGTCCTGGAATAAATATTTTCAATACCGCTGGATGCTTTAGTATAAATTTATACCCTCTCTTCCATAAAATCGCCTTTGCTGTATTGAACTCTTTTCTCTTCTTTAGGAGTTCAAAACTTATATCTGGATAAATGAAGATTTTTTGCCCTTTGTACTCCAGTGGCTTGTTGCCCTCTCTTACTTTTTCCATTGTCTTCTCCAGTACCTTTTCTCTTGTAGTATATCTTAGGAATTTTACTACAATAGATCTTGGTTTTTGTTGTGGTTGTGGTTTAGAGGCCAATACTCTATGTGCCCTTTCTATTTCCATTTCTTGCTGTAGTTCTGGACATCCTAGGGTCTTAGGGATCCACTCTTTTATAAACTCCCTCATATTCTTGCCTTCTTCATCTTCCTTAAGGCCCACTATCTTTATGTTATTTCTTCTGTTATGGTTTTCCATTGTATCTATTTTTTGAGCTAGTAGTTCTTGTGTCTCTTTAGTTTTTTTATTAGATTTCTCCAATTTCTTTTTTAAGTCTTCTACCTCCATTTCTGCTGCTACTGCCCGCTCTTCCATCTTGTCCATTTTTTTTCCCATTTCTGTTAAGGTCATCTCCATTTTATTTATTTTCTCTTCTGTGTTGTTTATTCTTTTTCTTAAATCCTTAAATTCCTGTGTTTGCCATTCTTTAAATGACTCCATGTATCCTCTAATAAGAGCAAGTATATCCTTGACCTTGCCTATCTTTTCTTCTTCTATTTCCCCATACTCTTCCTCTTCTTCTTCCTCTGGGTTGACCATCTGTTGTTTCTTTGTTGCCCTTTCCTCCTCTTCTTTCTTGTTTCTATTGTCTTCTGTGGTCTCTTCTTGCTGCAGGTGCTCTGCAGCTGTCGTTGCCGGCTGTGGAGATCGACTCCCCAGCTGGTCCCCCCTCCCGTCGGTGTGTTTTTTTTCATTCGCATCGCGCATGCGCGGTTGCGCACTTTTACTCGGCTCAGCGAGCCATTTTTGTAGTCCATTATTTACCGATCTGAGGGAGCGGGTTTCTCTCTCCGCAGCGGGCCTCTTCGGACAGGTAAGGCCTTCACCTTTTTCCTCCTTTGTCTTCTCTTCCTCTCTTCTTGCCGTTGCTTTCGATTTTTCTTTTTTTGTCGCCATCTTCTTTCCACCTTTATACTCACTTTTCTGTAACTTTTATTTCTGTGCCTTTGTGTTTTCTCTTGTTTTTCCCGACTTTTCTGGAGAGGGCTGGAGTTCACCGTCCGGCCACTACTCCATCACGTGACTCCTCGATCCTGTAGAAACCTTGAGGAATTTTGGGAACAGAGAAGCAAGCTTAAAAAGGAAATCAGAAGGTGAAAAGGGGACAGGAGATCACTCTGGCAAATAACATTATGGATGATCCAAATTGATTTTATATTTTCTTTTGGCTTGGCTTCGCGGACGAAGATTTATGGAGGGGGTAAAAAGTCCACGTCAGCTGCAGGCTCGTTGGTGGCTGACAAGTCCGATGCGGGACAGGCAGACACGATTGCAGCGGTTGCAGGGGAAAATTGGTGGGTTGGGGTTGGGTGTTGGGGTTTTTCCTCCTTTGCCTATTGTCAGTGAGGTGGGCTCTGCGGTCTTCTTCAAAGGAGGTTGCTGCCCGCCAAACTGTGAGGCGCCAAGATGCACGGTTTGAGGCGATATCAGCCCACTGGCAGTGGTCAATGTGGCAGGCACCAAGAGATTTCTTTAGGCAGTCCTTGTACCTTTTCTTTGGTGCACCTCTGTCACGGTGGCCAGTGGAGAGCTCGCCATATAACACGATCTTGGGAAGACGATGGTCCTCCATTCTGGAGACGTGACCCATCCAGCGCAGCTGGATCTTCAGCAGCGTGGACTCGATGCTGTCGACCTCTGCCATCTCGAGTACTTCGACGTTAGGGATGTAAGCGCTCCAATGAATGTTGAGGATGGAGCGGAGACAACGCTGGTGGAAGCGTTCTAGGAGCCGTAGGTGGTGCCGGTAGAGGACCCATGATTCGGAGCCGAACAGGAGTGTGGGTATGACAACGGCTCTGTATACGCTTATCTTTGTGAGGTTTTTCAGTTGGTTGTTTTTCCAGACTCTTTTGTGTAGTCTTCCAAAGGCGCTATTTGCCTTGGCAAGTCTGTTGTCTATCTCATTGTCGATCCTTGCATCTGATGAAATGGTAAAAGGGTAACCAGTAAAAAAAAAGGGTTACCCTTCTGGAATTAATATGGTCAACTCTGTGGGGTCACTGGACATGGGCAGGATCCTCAATGTATACTTCTCCTCTGTTTTTACTGTGGAAAAAGACACAAGGACTGGGGAACTTGGTTCAATCAATGGAAGTGTCTTGAGTACAATCAGTATTATGGTTGTGGAGGTGCTTATGAAAGTAGATGGGTCTCCTGGGTATGAACAAATATATGAAAGGACACTGGGAAGCAAGAAAAGGAATTGCTGATGGCCTGACTGAGATTTATGAGTCCTTAAGTGCAGACAAAGTGCCGGAAGACTGAGGGTGTCAAATGTTGTGGCACTATTCAAGAAGAGCTGCTGGGAAAAGCCTGGATACTGCAACCTCGTGAGCCTAACATCTGTGGTCAGTCAGTTATTAGAGGGTATTCTAAGCAAGATGATATGCATGTACTTGGATGGAGAAAGGTTGATGAGGGATAATCAGGGTTTTATAAGTGGGAGGTCATGTCTCATAAATTTGAGTTTTTGGAAAATGTAACCAAAAAGGTTGACCAAAGCAGAGCTGTGGATGTACTTATAGATTTCAGCAAGGCATTCGATAAGCTTCTGCATAGTAGGCTGCTTTGAATTGGAAGAATTTATTGTCATGAATAAGTCGCAAAATTCGTTGTTTTGTGGAAGCATCACAGTGGAAACGTTGATATAAACCACCTTATATAAAAACAGTGCACAAAAAGTCAAAGGCAGTGTCTTTGGTCCATTGATCATTCATGAATCTGATGGCAGTGGGGAAGAAACTGTCCCTGTGCCGCTGAGTACTTGTCTTAGACTCCTGTATCTCCTTCCCCATGGTAGCAGAGTGAAGAGGGCATGGCCTGGGTCGTGGGGTCCTTGAGGATAGAGGCTGCTTTCTTAAGATACCTCCTCTTGTAGATGTCCTCAATGGAGTGGTCTGGTGCCCGTGATGTCACAGACCGAATTAACAATCCTCTGGAGTTTATTCTTGTCCTGAGTGTTGGTACCTCCATACCAGGTAGAGATTCAACCACCCAGAATGCTCTCCATGGTACATCTGTAGATGTTTTTGAGAGTCTTTGGTGACATATGGAATCTTCTAAAACACTTCATAAAGTATAGCTGCTGGTGAGCCTTCTTCATGATTGCATCGACATGGAGGCTCCATCACAGATCCTTGGAGATGTTGACACCCAGGCATTTGAAGTTCTCCACTACTGCGCCCTCAATGAGGACTGGATCGTGTTCTCCTGACCTCCTCCTGAAGTCCACAGATGTCTCCTTGGTTTTGCTAACATCGTGCACATGGTTGTTTGTGTGACACCACTCACCAAGCGAATCTATCTCCCTCTACGCTTCCTGATTGCTGTTTCTGATTCTGGCGACAACCATGGTGTCATCGGCAAATTTGTAGATAGCATTGTATTGGCCACACAATAATTGATGTATAGTGAGTAGAGCTGTAGGCTAACCACGCATCGTTTAGGTGCGCCTGTGTTGATAGTCAGTGAGGATGAGATGTTGTTTCCAATTTGCACTGACAGTGAACTTCTGATGAGGAAGTCAAGGATCCAGATGCAGAGGCGCTGGTTTTGAAGGCTGAGCTGTAGCCTATGAAGAGCAGCCGTATGTATGAATTGCTGTTTTTGAGGTGATCAAGAGCTGAGAGGAGAGCCAGTGATATTGCAACTGTTGTGGAGTGATTGTGACAATAGGCGAATTGCAGTGAGTCCAGAGCTTTGCTTAGAACATAGAACAATACAGCATAGTACAGGCCCTTCGGTCCTTGATGTTGGTCGACCCACATATATTCCTTCCTAAAAAAATTCTAAATCCTTCTTACCCCATAACCCTCTATTTTTCTTTAATCCAGGTGTCTAATGTTACGAGCCCAGAGGACGCCAAAACTCAGCAGCAAAAGATATTCACCAAGACAAATGGTTACTTATACAAAAGTTGGTTTTAATTATCTTTAAACATGAAAATAGAATCACACTTGCTACGAGCCCAAAACCCAGCAGCAATAGACATTCACCAAGACAAGTGGTTTTGAAAACAAAAGTTATTTTTAATCAACTTCAAACATGAAAATAGAATCAAACTTTAACTTAACTCTATACTTATACTATATTCTATACTAACCCAAATTACCCCCTTCTAATTCTAAGTGCATGTGTGTGTGCGTGGATTTAAGAAAAGTTATTTGGTTCACAGTTCAATCTCACTGTTCCTTCTTTCAAGTTCTATGGTTGCAGGCAATCACCATACTGTGCACAGTATTTAACGTGTATAAAGTTCACCAGACTTGGTGCTTGAAAGGTAAATGTTTACCGCTCAGGAAGGTTTTGTAGGGTTTGCAGAGATAGATATTTGTTGCTCCAGGATTTCCACAACTGAGGTACCACCTCAGGGTCTCACTAATGAAACTTGCCCCATCAGGGTCTTCCAGCTGGTAACCTCTTTCTTCAAGCTACCACAGAGTTCCATTCCTTCTTCTATTTTAAGAGAAACATCAGACAGAGAGCATTTCCAGCCATCTACTGCTCTGGGACTTGTTTCATCAGTTTCAAACAGTTTTTCCTGGATTGTACTTTTCATTTACTTTTCAGTGTCCCACACACTGACTGACTGACTGAGCTGTTAACTCAACTCTCTCTCTCTTTTCTAACTGCCACTCCAAAGAGAGCATGTGACTCATGTCTTGCAAAACCCCCCCACCTTCTCCAGCAAACAACAGGAGTTCTTTCTTCTTCTCAAGTTGTTATCTTAGGTAAACAATCCAGGAGTGACCATTCTGTGCACTCTGGCAAAACCCTTGAAAAGAGCTTCCATCAGCCATTGTGTCTCCAGTTCCAAACAATGGTCATTCATTTTATGACCTCAGTTCAATTAACACCTACTTGTGAAGGATGCTTACATTCTCCAGAGATCTTCAATATCTCTTCAGTCTTTCAAATTATGATCTGTTTTTAAATGTGTGAATGTATGTGACCTACCTACTTATAAATTCTCCCCAAATATTAATATTGTTACACACTTTAACTTATCGCTGATGACTTAACTAACCTAATTTAACCCCCTTCCAATTCTAAGCGCACGTGTATGTAATGTGTGTGTAAGTTCAGAAAAGTTCCTTGGTTCATAGTCCAATCTCACTTCTCATTCCTCCAAGTTCACTAGTATCAGGCAATTCTTATACTGTGCACAGAATTTAACATTTATAAAATTCACCAGGCTTTGGTGCTTGAAAGGTAAATGGTTACTGCTCAGGAAGGTTCTTGTCGGTTTTCAGAGAGAGATTTGTTGTACATTTACTTCCATCAGCCATTTCAGTGTCTTGCTGAAGAAATGTACCCCTCAGGGTTCTCCAGATGATAATTGCTTTCTTTCAGGTCACCACAGAGTTCCTTCTTATTTCCCTTATTCCAAGTGAAACATTAGAAAGCCAGTCCTTTCCTCTTACATGAACCACAAGGACTTTGACCAGGCTGAACTGGAACTCACAACCTGTCTTCCAAATGGGGCTTTCCAGCTTGTCCTGTTCCAGTCCCAGCTGCTGTTGCTAACTGTAACACTGTAGAAGTGATCTCTGTGTGTGCATGTGTGTGTGTGTGTCTCTCTCTCTCTCACAGAGAGAAAAGCTGTTTGACTTTCTGCTTGCCAAACCACATGAACCTCTTAGAATAACTCAAGACAATCTGCGACTCCGACAAGATTTTTCACCTGTTGCCTTTTTGTAAGCAACAATCCATTAGTGAAGTCTCTTGGGCACTCTCTAAAGCTCTTGCAAAGACTGTTGGCCCTGACATGGGGCAGAGCTCCAGTATTTTAAATACGATCTGTTTTAAAGTGTTGCATGTGACCTCTCTAACAATCCTTTCCCAATTTATCTCCCAAAAACATATCTATATACTCTGTCACACTAAGAATTTCTTCAATGTCCCCAGTGTTTCAGCCTCCACTACAATCTCTGGTAAGGCATTCTGGGCACCCACAGCTCTCTGCAAAAAAGAAACACCCCTGAGGTCTCCCCTAAACTTCCCACGTGTAAATTCTGGCCATGACCAATGCAAGATTGCATGGGATCCAAGGATGGATAGCCAAATGGATAGAAAATTGGCTTAATGGAAGAAAGCAGAGGGTGATGGTGGATGGTTGTTTATTGGATTTGATGTCTGTCATCAGTAGTACAACTCAGTGTTCAGTGCTGGGCCCATTGCTCTGAGGTGTGCAAAATCGTGAGAGAAATAGATCTGGTGAATGGAAAGAGTCTTTTTCCCAAATCAGGGGTATTCCTAACCATAGGTCATAGGATTAAGGTGAGGGAAAAGATTGAATAAGAATCTAAGGGCTAATTCTTTTACACGAAGGGTGATTGATGCACGGAACAAGTTGCTGGAGGAGGTAGTTGAAGCAGGTATTATTGCATTGTTTAAGAACACGATCCAGTCCTCATTGAGGGCTCAGTAGTGAAGAGGGTCAAGAACTTCAAATGCTTGGGTGTCAGCAACATCTCCAAGGATCTGTCATGGAGCCTCCATGTCAATGCATGTTGATAGGTTTAGAGGGAAATGTGCCAAATGCAGTGTAGAGAAGATGGGACTTTTTGGTCTGTGTGGGCAAGTTGGCCAAATGGCCTTTTTCCATGCTATATAACTCGATTTAGTGATTTTTTTTTCTTTGTGTTTATTGATTGAATCACTAATCTGCTTTGTTTCTGACAAATGGGTGTCCTATAATTGATCTTGTCTAGATGGGTAAATTTCAGCAATGGTTCCTGATCCTCACTCTTCAGGTTAACACATAAATCATGGACAGGAATGAAATTGTAGCAATGAGTTACTGCTGAAGTTGCTGGAGAAAATTGTGGATGTGTGTGTGGTGGATGAGTGGAGTTATCTGAAGGCCAAGAATTAAACTGTCAAATATAAACATTTGATATAGGTTGTACTGCATATTGTTTTCTTCTGGTTTCCAGATCTTCAAACAAAGGAGATGGTAGATCCACTCCACAACCACAGCAAACAAACCTTCAGCCTTCTTCACCTGACAGTGGATATCACCTCTTAAATGATTATTCTCAGGTGGGCTCATTTACTGGCCCAGTAAGCCCTGAAGCCTGCTCATCACTTAGTTCCTTTTCCTCAAAAGATCGTACAAGAGTCTTGTCCTTCAGCGAGGATACACGATCATCCACACCTGAAGTCACTGATGAAGAAATACAGGTATTTTTGAAGTATCTGTATTGGATTCAGAATCTCGATCATGATAAAGTGTTCATGTCTGTATTTATGAGAGAATCTTCCCTGTTCTGTGCAGTTTAAAACATCAACCATTAGTCTTTGTGACTAATTGGAAATCTATATGTGAATAATTACATCTCTGATTAATAAGTAACGTGTTATGGATAATTTGTATCCAATATTTTTGGTCCCCATGTATGTGTAAATTTATTATTTCCAATTTTTTGTAATTGTTGTGGGTGCTTTTTGAGTGGTGGATATGTCTAATCAGTAAATACTGTATATGAATATCCAATGATTTGCACTGTTGAAGTGCCTCAGAAAACTTAATGGATATGGCAAAATCTGTCACCACTGAGCAATTTATGTAATACCAACCATACACATAAGTCAAAATATTTCAACTACATCATCCAATTAATGGTGGTGAGCTCAACTTGGTTATTGCTAGAGCACCTTGCAGTAGTTTCCTTGTTGCAACTTATCATTATTGCCCAGAGGACCCCAAAACACAGCAGCAATAGAAATTCACTAAGACAAATGGTTTCTTAAACAAAAGTTGTTTTTAATTTTCTTTAAACATAAAAACAGAATCAAACTTTAACTTATTACTATTAACTTAACCCCTTCTAATTCTAAGCCTAACCCTAACCCTAATGTGTATAAGTTCAGAAAAGTTATTTGACTCACAATCCAATCTCACTTCTCATTCCTGCAAGTTCACTGGTATCAGGCAATTCTTATACTGTGCACAGAATATAACATTTATGAATTTTCACAAAGCTCTGGTACTTAAATGGTTACTGCTCAGGAAGATTCATGTCGGTTTCAGAGAGTGATTCGTTGCTTGTTGGATGCACACAAACTGATTCCTTCTGATCAGCCAATCAGTGTCTTGCTGAAGAAACTATCCCCATCATGGGTTTTCCAAATGATAACTTCTTCTGCAGGTCACCACAGAGTTTCTTTTGTTTCCCATATTTCAGGTGAAACACTCTAGCCAGCCATTTCCTCTTGTATGAACCACAAGGGTTTTCAACAGGCTGAACACAGAACTCACAACCTGTCTTCAAAATGGGGTTTCAACCAACTGCCAGCTTGCCATGACTGCAGAAACCAGTTTTCTCTGTCTCTCTATCTCTCTCTCTCTGTCTCTGCTTACAAAACCACATGATCTTCTTAGAACAGTAAACTGCAACGAGACATATTGTGGAACCAGACCCAATCTTCTGAGTCCGTTCATCTGTTGCTTTCAAAACAATAATCAATTACTCCACAGCATGTCCAATTACCTTGTGAAGTCTCTGTAGGCATTTCACAAAGGCATTTGGAGCCTGGACTTGAGCAAAGCTCTGGCATTTTAAATGAGATCTGTTTTGTGAAGTGTTTGTTTGTGACCTACACTACCCCACAATCTATCTCCTTCAAAAACATATCTATATACAATATAAAATATTATATACTCCCTCACATTATTAATAAAGTTTAATTTTCACTTACATTAAACCTTTCACAAATTCTCAATATCTCAGAATGTTTTATGACCAATAAAATGCTTACAAGTAAATACTCTTGGAATGTAGGAAACTGAGACTTCATTGGGAAATGAAAGTTACTCAACAGTCTTTGTACCATAACATTTGGGTTTTATACAGTTTCATTCTCTGAAAAATACTGAACCAGTAAAAGTTTGATCTCACTCTGTAAACATTTATAGTTATTTTCTGGTCCCAGCCACCAATGACCAGGCAAGATAGATTGGCAGTGGGAGGCGATGTGGGTGGAATTAAAAAATATAAGAGGTGAGGTTACGATTATAGGGGTGTATTATAGACCACCAAATGGGGAGAGGGAACTAGAAGAGCAAATATGGAAATAGCTGAGATGTGCAGTAAGCACAGGGTGGTGTTAGTTGGGGATTTTAATTTTCCTAACATAGATTGGGAGACACAGTCAGTGAGTGGACTGGATGGCTTAGAGCTTGTAAAATGTGTGCAGGATTGCTTTTTGCATCAATATGTTGAGGTACCCACGAGAGAGGGAGCAGTATTAGATCTACTGTTGGGGAATGAAATAGGACAGGTGATGGAGGTGTGCGTTGGGGAGCACTTCGGATCCAGTGATCATAGCACCATTAGTTTCAGCTTAATTGTGGAAAGGGATAGGTCTGGTCCAAAGATGAAGGTCTTTGAGTGGGGGAAAGCCAGATTTGAGGAGATGAGAAGGGATTTGCAGGGAGTAGCTTGGGATGATCTTTTTTCTGGAAAGGACGTTGAAGAGAATTGGGGAGCATTTGAAGGTGAGATTTTGACCATGCAGAATCTTTATGTTCCTGTCAGGACAAAAGGCAAGGCCAAATGTTCAAGGGAACCATGGATTTCTAGAGAAATTAGGAAGATGATTTGGGTTAAGATGGAGGACTATGTTAAATACAAGAAGCAAAGGATGAATGAGATATATGAACAATACATAGATTGTAGAAAGAACCTTAACAGCAAAATTAGATGGTCAAAAAGAAAGTACGAGGGGGCTATGGCAAATAGGGTGAAGGCAAATCCAAAGGGTTTTTACAAATATGTGAATAGTAAAAGGAAAGTTAAGGATAGAATAGGTCCACTGGAAAATCAGAGCGGAGGTATGTGTGAGGCATCATATGAGATGGGGGAGATATTGACTACATTCTTCTCGTTGGTGTTCACAAAGGAACGAGATATTGAATTGTGTAAGATAAGTGAGGCAAATGGTTTAGTTATGGAAAAGATCGGGATTAGTAAAGAGGGAATTTTAGAATTTCTGGGGTGTATAAAGGTAGACAAGTCTCCTGGTCCTGTTGGGATTTTTCCAAGGACCTTAAGGGAGGTCAGGGAGGAAATAGTGGAGGCTCTGACAGTGATTATTCAACGGTCACTGGAGGAGGATGTGGTGCCGTGGGGTTGCCAGGTTGCAAACGTGTTTCTGCTATTTAAAAAGGGCGCAAGGTGGAGACCACACATGTCAAACTCTGGCCCGCGGGCATATTTGGCCCGCAAGATCATATCAAAAATATATTAGAGGTGGCCCGCTGGCCGCCGCGCCAGTATAGCGCATGCACAGTAACCGCTGTGTCCCAGGGTGAGAGAGAGAGAGAAAAATCCTGGTCCTTGAAAAGTAGTGGTGGATGGTTTTATAAACACGCTGTCGTGTCCCCCCGCCCACGCCCCCCCCCCCCCCCCCCCCCACCGCAGCGCTCCCTGGCCGGTGTCAGGGGAAGCCAAGGCCGCTTCCCAGCGCCCGGAACCCCAGTGGCACAGCGTTTCTTGAGGCTGCAGATGGAGTCGGGACGCTGGAGGGAAGATTTGGGCTCCCCGCCGGGCGATGGGGCCGCCGGCCGCCCTGCGCCTTCCCACCGGACCAGCGGCGGGTGCCCGGAGTACACGTGGAGAGCGAGGCTGGTCGGGCAGGTAGGGTGGAACCCCCCGCCAATATCGGGAACGGCGTGGGCTGGATCGGGATTAGCCGCGCTCACCTGCTCCTCCACCGCTGACCAGCGCGGACCAGAGTGCGGAGACTGCCCTGAAAAAGTCCTGGGACACCGGCACGGAAAGAAAAGGGGGTCCGGGAGAAACTCAGCTGGTCAAGGGGGGTCCGGGAGAAACTCAGGGGGGGCCTGACCTCGCCAGGACCGTTGCCCACTCCCCCTCCCTGCTGCAGGCCGACCCGCGACTCACGGTGACGGGGCCGCTGATCTGCCGAGATGCCGCCCTGCAGCGAGAGCCGATGCCCCCGCACTGTCGTTGTCCAACCCGATCGCCCGCAAACCCCGCCCTCCCGCACACAGGCCTGAGTAAGGATTATGAACTTTAATCTCAGGATAAAACAATCTTCCAGTAGTTTCATGTCACAGTGATAAATATATTCCTGGTTAAAAATGGTCCTGCACCTGGATACAAGCTCATTAGGCATAAAACTTGAAAAGTGTGTAAATCAAAGGATATCTGTACCAATGGAAAAAGGGCATGGCAAATAACCCTGCTTGAGTTCATGCCCACAATCAGTCACCCATTTGATTGTTTCAGGAATCATGTTATTCTCCCACATTCTCAATCGCCCTCAGATTTTACTATTCGACAGTACACTAGCAACATTTGACAAATCCTCTATAGAGAAATATTATTTATTGAATATTTTATTTCTCATTTGTTAATGCTTCTGGAAAGAGTTTATCCAAAACTATTATTAAACATTTATTTTAATAAGAAAAAGTTTAACATTACATATGTTGAAAGAAGAGAAAACATGCAGATATTGTTCAAAATTTTCAATAAATATTTAGTTCGGCCCTCGACTTAGTCCAAGTTTTTAATTTTGGCCCTCCTAGAATTTGAGTTTGACACCCCTGGTGTAGACCAAGCAACTACAGGCCAGTAAGTTTGACATTGGTGGTGGGGAAACTAATGGAAGGAATTTTTAGGGATAATATGTATAAATATCTGGATAGGCACGGATTGATCAGGGACACCCAACATGGGATTGTGAGGGGAAAGTCGTGCATGATGAATCTTGTTGAATTTTTTGAAGAGGTGACCAGAAAGATTGATGAAGGTAGAGCAGTTGATGTGGTTTATTTGGATTTTAGTAAGGTTTTTGATAAGGTTCTGCATGGAAGGTTAGTGAAGAAGGTTCATTCTCTTGGGATTAATATAGAGATAGTCAGATGGGTTCAGGGGTGGCTGTAAGATAGGCACCAGAGAGTCATGGTGGATAACTGTCTGTCAGGATGGAGGCCAGTTACGGGCAGTGTGCCTCAGAGATCGGTGATGGGTCCTTTGTTGTTCATCATTTATATTAATGATTTGGATGACGGGGTGGTAAATTCGGTGAATACATATGCAGACGATACGGGAGTTATGGATAGTGAAGAGGGTTTTCATGGACTACAGAAAGATTTGAACTGTTTGGAAAAGTGGGCTGAAAGGTGGCAGATGGAGTTTAATGTAGGTGGTTCATTTTGGGAAAAATAACCAAAACAGGACATATGCAGTGAAGGGGAGGGTATTGAGAAATGCTGAAAACAGAGGGATCTTGAAATAACGGTTCAGCGTTCCTTGAAGGTGGATTCCCATGTAGATAGGGTGGTGAAGAAGGCTTTTGGTATGCTGACCTTTATAAATCATCGCATTGAATATAGGAGCTGGGAGGTGATGTTGAGACTGTTTAAGGCTTTGGTGAAGCCAAGTTTTGAGTATTGTGTGCAGTTCTGGTCTCCAAATTATAGGAAGGATATAAATAAGGTTGAGAGGATGCAAAGAAGGTTTACAAAAATATTGCCTGGATTGCAGTATATTGAATATGGAGAAAGATTGAGTAGACTGGGACATTATTCGTTGGAGCGTAGAAGGTTGAGAGGGGATTTGATAGAGGTATTTAAAATTATGAAGGGAATAGATAGAGTAGATGTGAATAGGCTCTTTCCCCTGAGGGTAGGAGTGATTGGTACAAGGGGCCATAATTTAAGGGTTAGGGGGTAAAACTTTAGGAGTAATGTAAGAGGATGCTTCTTCACTCAGAGAATGACGGCTGAGTGGAATGATCTATTGGAAGAAGTAGTTGCGGCAGGGTCAATTCTGTCACTTAAAAGGAGGATAGATGAGTACATGGATGATAGGGGGTTGGAGGGTTATGGGCAAGGGAGTGGTTAGGTGGAACTAGTGGAGTTTCACGTAAATCGGTGTGGACTAGAAGGGCCGATATGGCATGTTTCCGTACTGTAAATTATTATATGGTTATAATTTAATTTGCGAGTGGGACTTGAACTCAATAGCTGCGACAGCCTATTTTGATTATTCTCCTTTTGTTGTTTTAATACTGTATTTGTTTATTCTTGTAGATGGTGCAACCGTGGGAGCCAAGAATATTTCCCTTATCAGCTGAGGACTTGGAGGCATTAAAAGGACATTTGAACTCCCAGAGAGAAAACCGCTGTGAACGGTCTAGAGACCTACATTGGCTGTCAGCTAACAAGCAGAGTGTGAGGACCGAAGCTAATGATTGTGCCCCTTCACTGACAATAAGTCCAAGCGGCCCACCATTGTTACAAGATGATGATAGTTCAGACTTGCAGTTTACTCTGGCAATAGATAACAATCAAAGTGTGGTTCGGTGAAGTCAATGCACCCAGTAAATTAACAACCAGACTCATACAGCTGACACATCTTGTATATACATGGCCTATCTATATATAAATATATATATATATATATATATATATATAAGTGTACACACACAGAGATGCGCACACATGGGCGTGTGTATATATATGATATATAGTGTATATACATATACATATGTATAATATATAGTGTGTATATACATATATATATAGTATATATGCATATGTGATATAGTATATATACATATATATCGAAAAAGAAATTTGTTATTTTGTTTTTAATGTTTGATATTCAAACATCTATTTTTGAGAGAATGCGATATAACTTCTTTTCAGTGGGCTTTCTTTTCCATTTCTTTTCAAGTTGATGTACTGTAAATTGCACCATGGAAGGTTTGGAGGGGGTAGGGCTTGGGGAAATGGTCACAAATGTAAAGAATACAAGGTCCTGTATGTTAGAGTGATGTCAGTCTGTGCCAATTGAACAGAAAGGGAGAGTTTTAGAGAGAGAAATGAAAGCTATTTAAAACAAAAAAAAATGGAGGGGGAAGGGAACAGGATTCCTCCCTGAAAAGAGTAGAAATAGTTTCTCCTGTTGCAGTAAATCCTTGGGCTTGTCTTCATTAACACTGCTGAATTCTAGAATACTTTTGCTGTTGTATAGCATGCCCGAGGAGTGGTCAACTGACTGTACTTGCCCTATATTAAATTACCACAGTTCTTGTTTACCACTTGTGTTGTGCCGTAACTCTCTTTAAAAAGTGTTCTTATGCAAGATTGCTCAATAACTTAAATGCCTTTTTTGTAGATAAGATGGCAATATGAAAGGGAATCTGAAAGACTTATTTGACAAATAATAAATGAAATCTGAAAGTAAGGTTGGGGCAAAATGTGGAATCAAAAATGGATTGATCATGTGGAGGTAGAAAGTACAACAGTCATCCTAAATGACTTCCTGCATCTCTCTTCAGTAAAGCAATGCATGAAGTTGATAGCAGTGTAAAGTGGTGGTAGAGGAATTTGAAACGATGGAAAACAAAAAGATCGGTATCTCATCAAATAGAAAACTTGTATGACCTGAATGGAATAAACTATTTGCAGGGGAGGTAAAGGTGGATATGCTGGGTGGTCTGGCCAAAATTTAAAGATTTACAGCACTACACTTTTATCATTAACAGAACACAAGGTAAATAGAAGCCAGTCAACTTATCATTGGTAGCAGAAAAGCTATGAAAAACACAATCTGCAACAAAACTGTCATGTTAGTATTGTGGGTTTATAAATTATAAGCAGCAGTGATTTGATGAAGACAAAAATGTTTTACTGACTAGAAAGGCTGCATTGCAGGATCTTCTGTCGAGAAACATGGCAGGGCTATTGACTAGGGTGTCAGTAGGAGTGTACTTGGACCTATGGCCGTAACTCCATTAATTTTAAAATAGTCATGAAAAAAGATAGGACTATCCACAAGTTAGTCCCCATTTGAGGCAGGGCAAGTTTTCATAGTTGATGAAGTAGACAAATTGATGTGGTCAAATAATGTGGCTTTTATTGGCAGAAACTTCTGGTACAATAATGAAAGACAATGGGTGCATACACAGTTATACCCAAGGGGAGTGTCTTTAAAGGTAGATATAATGCACAACCAATGTTAGTACAGCAAGGCTCGCCAGAGAGGAGACAGGCAGCTTAACAGAGATTCACCATAGTCAGGATCTGGCAAAGATTGATAACAAGAGGCAGTTGCAGGTAAAAGGGTGTTTGGCAAATGGGAAGCTTTTAAGAGGGAGATGGGGAAAGTATGTTCCTGTTTGAGTGATGGGCAAGGTTGACAAAGTTAAGGAAGAGATAGCAAGGATCTGATAAAGAGAAAGAAGCAATGTCAGTTACAGGTGGGTGAAATCATGCAAATCCTTTGAACAGTACAGAAGATGTCAGAGTTCAATGAAAAGGGAAATAAGGAGAGCAAGGAGGTGGTATGTTTTCTGGCAGGTAAGGAAAATGCCAAGAGATTCTAGGCACATGAAAAAATAGGGAAAGAGTTGGGGCTCTTCAAGATCAACAAGGTCATCTTTGTTCTGAACCACAGGAGATGGATTAGGTCCTTAACTATTTCTCATTTATATTTACTGTGGAGAAAATTGTGGAGACTGGGGAACTGGAGAAAGTAAATTAAGATAACTTGAAGAGCATCCAGGTTACAAAAGATGAGGCACTGGAGATGTTAAAATGCATTCAAGTAGATAAATCCCCAGGAAATGGTCAAATGTATCCTGGGGTGTTATGGGAAGGTTGGGGAGAAATGACAGGAACCATGATAGAAATATTTGTGTCTTTGTGGAGCCCAGGCTTTTGTTGTGCCTTTGTTGTAAAAGAAAAACTGTTTAGGGACAATTACCAAACCTTTATACCATTATCTCAAACTTGATTTTAAGTTTTTTGAAGAGATAACCAAGAAGATTAAAGGCAGGGAGCTAGATGTTATCAACATGGACTTCAGCAAGTCCCTATGGTGGGCTGGTGTGGAAGGCCATAAGACATCAAAGCAGAAATAGACCATTTAGCCATTTGAGTCTGTGTTCCTTCATAGCTGATTTACTATCCTTTTCAATCCCATTCTCCAGCCTTCTCCTTTAACCCTTGATTTCCTTCCCAATCAAGAACCTATCGCTGTCTTAAATATATCCATTAGTTTGGTTTCCATAGTCATCTGGGGCAACAAATTCCATGAATCATCCACCCTTTGGGTCAAGAAATTCTTCATCAATGTTCTAAAGGGGATTTTTTGTATTCTGAGGCCATGCCTTCTGGTCCCAGACTTTCCCACCATAGTAAACACCCTCTCCATGTCCACTCTTTTCAGTTCTTTCAATGTTTGATAGGTTTCAGTGAGATCTCTTCTCATTCTTCTTGCCTCCAGCAAGTAGAGTACCTGAGCTATCAAGTACTCCTCATATGATAACCTAAGTGCAATCTGACCAATGCTTTATAAAGTTGCAACATTACAATGCTTTTATATGCTATCCCTCTCAAACTGAATGCTAGCATTGCATTTACCTTTCTCACCACCATCTAATTGCAAGTTAACCTTTAGAGAATCTTGCACAAGTACTCCCAAGACTCTCTGCATCTCTGATTTCTGAACTCCTTGCCCATTTAGAAAAGCCTATGCCTTTATTCTTTCTACCAAAGTGCAGGATCATACATTTTTCTGCACTTCTATCTGCCATTTCCTTGCCAATCTCCTAATTTCTAAGTTCTTCTGCAAAGTCAGTGCTTCCTCAACACTACCTGCCCCTCCTCCTATTTTTGTATCATCTGAAAACTTAGCCACAAATTATCCAGAGAGCTACTTGGCTAATTTTGTTATCCAAGTCATTAACATAATAATGTGAAAAGAAGCAGTCCCACCACCAAGCCCTGTGATACACCACTGGTTACAATTAGCAGGTCAGCAAATCCATGCTAATATCTTTCCTGTAATACCATGTGTTCTTATCCAACTTTGCAGCCTCTTGCAGTACCTTATCAACTCTCTTCTGCAAATCCAAATAAACTGCATCCATCCTTTTTATTTCCTCAGAGAATTCCAACAGGTTTGTCAGGCAAAGTTTCCCCTCAAGGAAACCATTTTGACTTCTGCCTATTCAACTGCATGCCCTGAAACGTCACCCTTAATAATAGATTGTAACATCTTGCATAGGATCCAGGGTGAGATGGCTTATTGAATGGAGCATTGGGTTGACGGTGAGGGTGGACATGGAGAGTTGTTACTCAGGTTGGAGACTTATGACCAGGTGTATCACAGGGATTGGTGCTAGGTTCATACTGTTTTGTCATCCAAGTTGTAATGCAGCTAACAATGTATTTAGCATGGTTCCTGAAGAATAGTTTTCATCCTGAAACATTGACTGTCTGTTGCTTTCCATAGATTCTGCCTGGCTTGCTCCAGTTTGCCAACATCTGCAGAATTCTTGTTTAGTTTGGCATGGTTAGTAAGTTGCAGGTGACACCTAAATTGGTAGTGTAGTCACTGGACAGTAAAGAAGGTTATTTAAGGTGACTACAGGATTTAGATGAACTGAGAAGGTGTTCTTTTTGAATTCTACTAATGGCAAAGACCACAAGTAAGCATGTTATAATTTTTGAGTTTTATACTAATACATAACTGAGAAACATAATAATTGGCAGAATATAGACGTGGAATTGACGGCCCAAAGCTTGTGTATATTAATGCATTAAATGTGAAGTGATGAAACAGAGGAAGAGCAGTATATGTCGAAAAATGTTGAAATGTGGAGCAACAAATTAGATGCTTTGGAAAAAAAATGTCCTGGATATTTGCCTTCATAAAAAAAGAACATGGAAAAAAAGTTGCCAGCCCTTTGATGCTAGGCCTGCAATCTTATTTTTGGTTTTACACTTTTATGAATGATGTCAAGGCCTTATTACTAGAGAAACAATGTTTCACTGAATTGATGTTTTACTGAACAAATGTAGATCTTCAATTGCATGGAGAGAGAAGTTGTTTGGATTGTTTTTAGAGCAAGAAATGTTGAGAGATAATTTGGTCAAGATTTTATAAATCATGCAAGTTTTAAGAGAAACTGATTTTGGATAAAAAAAAGACACTGATTAAAAGTAATAGATGTGCTGTTTTAGTACTACCAGATCTATTGACTCACTGTTCCTTTGTAAGATGTATACATCCTTTTCATTCTCATATTGCTGTCTATTAACTTTTGACATCATTCTTTTCCTTCCCTGCATTTTCACTGGTGTTCTTCTGAATTAATGTCCTCTATTTTCCTTACTTTTGCATCAACATCTTCACTTGTACATATTCCCCCCCCACCTTCACTTTATATTTGCAGAAGTAGCGTTAGGCCTCTGTGTCCTGCATGATCACTGACATCATCACCTCCAAGGGTCTCCTTTCTGCAGCCTCCCACCTCACTGTTTCACAACTCCATACTACCCAGTTCTACCTTCTACCCAAGATCCACAAACCTAACTGCTTGTGCAGGCCTCTTGTTTTCACCTGCTCCAGCCCCACTGAACTCGTGTTGTTTTATTTTGACTCCACTTAATCTTCCTTGGTTCAGTGCTATCCCACCTACATCCTTGACACATTACATGCTCTGCACAACTTCAACAGTTTTCAGTTCCCTGGCTCTTTTCACCATAGACATCTAGTTCCTTGGCACTTTTTAAATTTAAATTTAGACGAACAGCAGAGTAACAGGCCATTTCAGCCCACAAGTTCGTGCCACCCAATTTACACCCCCGGTACGTTTTGAACGGTGGGAGGAAACCGGAGCCTCCAGGGAAAACCCACACAGACACAGGGAGAATGTACAAACTCCTTACAGGCAGCACGGGATTCGATCCAGTCCTGATCGCTGGCACTGTAAAGGCATTGCGCTAACTGCTACACCAACTATGCTGCCTTATTATGTAGAAGGCATCAGTTCTCTATTTCTTCCTTAATAAAAGACCCAATCATTCCCTCTTCCACAACCCTCCTATGTCTGGCAGAACTGGTGCTAGTCCTCAACAACTTCTCTTTTGACTTGTACTTTCCCTAGATGAAAAGTGCAGCTGTAGACACTCACATGGACCTCAGCTGTGCCTGCTTTTTGTTGGCTATGTAGAACAATCCATGTTGCAAGCCTACACAGGTAATGTTCCCCAATTCTTCCTTGACTATATTGTCGGAATATTGGTGCTGCGTCCTGAACCCGTGATGAGCGTGCCCATTTTATAAACTTTGCTGCCAACTTCCACCCTCCCGTCAAATTCACGTGGTCCATCTCTGGTCTCTCGCTTCCCTATCTCAATCTCTGTCTCTTTTTTTTTTGAAGACTTTATTTAAAATTTTATAACATGAATACAATAGAGAATTACATTTAAAGAAAAATTTAAAAAAATTAAAATGGTATGATTACAATATTACATCAGAAAACTACACAAAATAACCCCCCCCATTAATTGTAGCACAATATTAGTAATCTAACTTAAAATTAGTCCAACCCTCCCCCCCAAATAAAGAGTGAAGAGTTAATAAAATTAACAATATTATATATGGAAAAAAAAATACCCACTTACAAAAAAAGAGATAAAACTTAACCTAAAAAAAAATTCTAACAACAAAAAAAAATTTTATCAATACTAAAATATCACGCTTAAACATATATTTAAATCAAACTTAAATGCATATAATTAGCAAACGGAGTCCACTTTAACTTATAAAAAGACATCCTATCCTGAATTGAAAAAGATATCCTTTCCATAGTCAAACAAAATTTCATCTCCAAATACCACTTATCTAAAGTTAGTATATTTTTATCTTTCCAAGTAAGTGCTATACATTTCTTAGCCACGACTAAAGCTAAATAGATAAAGGAAATCTGATAATCCTCTAAACCTAAATCAATTAATGATTGCATGTTCCCTAATAAAAATCTATCGGAATCTAATACAAGATGGATATTATATAAACTGTTAAAAATAGATTGAATACCTTTCCAAAACTGTTGCAATTGATCACAAAGCCAAACAGTATGCAAAAAAGTATTGGCCGTCTGATCACATCGAAAACAAGAATCCAACTTACTAAGACCAAATTTTTTTAATTTCTCCGGCGTTAAATATAGCTGATGAATAAAATTATAATTAATCATCGCTAGTCTAGCGTTAATTAATTTCCGAATACTATTCTGACAAATTTCCATCCAGGCTTCTTCAGCTATTTTATGTCCTAAATCTTTTTCCCATTTCAACTTATCTTTATCCCAGTCTTTTTTACTATCAATTTCTTGTAAAATACAATACAAATCAGATATATATCCCTTTTTTGGTATTGAAAGTACATATTCTTCAAAACTAGATTCAGGTAATAAAATCATATGTTGACCACATAACTGTTTTACAAAAAATCTTAATTGATAATATACAAATGTAGAATTTCCACTAATACCATATTTCCTTTGTAATTCATCAAAGGAACAAAGACAACCCTTAGAAAAACAATCAGATAAATTTTTTATTCCCTTCTTTTCCCATTGTTTCAAAGTGGCATTGGAGACCGTAAAAGAAACAAGTTGATTATTATATAATGGCAATCTTCCAGAATATATATTTTTAAGTCCCAATTTTTTAAGTTTACTTTTCCATAAATTCAATAAATGTTTCAATATTGGCACATCGTAAGTTCGTAGTAAATTTTTATTCCATCAAAACAAAAACTCATGAGGAAATTTTTCTAAAATAACCGCCATTTCTATCTTTACCCAACTAGGTGGGTCTCCATATTCATTAATGCACTAAGAAATTTAAATTGAGCTGCTTCGTAATAATGCTGAAAATTTGGTAATCTTAAACCTCCAAATTGAAAATCCCACATCAATTTTCTCATTGCTCCTCTCAGAAATTTTCCCTTCCATAAGAATTCTCTAATCGCTTTATATAAGTCCTTAAAGAAACTTTTTTTTTAAAAAAAATAAAGAATTGATTGAAACAGATATTGTATTCTAGGAAAAATATTCATTTTTATGGTATTAATCCTCCCTAGTAAACCCAAAGGTTTAAACCCAAACCCTCCACCTAATCAAATCTAATTTAATCCTTTTTATTAAAGGAAGATAATTAATTGAGTATAATTCTTGAAATTTCGTATTAACATTAATTCCTAAATATTTAATTTGTGTAGTCCACTTCAAATTTGTAATATTTTTATACACTGAATAATCATCTTTACAAATTGGCAAAATTTCACTTTTAGCCCAATTTACTTTATAACCAGATAATTGGCCATAAATTTCTAAACATTCTTGAATTGCAGGTAAAGAAGTATCCGGATCCACCAAATATAATAAAACATCATCAGCAAATAAATTAATCTTGTATTCCTCATTCAGAACTCCCATACCTATAACATTTTCATTTTGACGTATTAATTGTGCTAAAGGTTCAATAACTAGCAAATAAAGCAGGTGTCAACGGACATCCTTGTCTAGTAGATCTTGTCAAACTAAAAGATTCTGAAATTTGGTCATTAACAGCAATTCTAGCCTTCGGGCTATTATATAAAGCCTTTATCAATCCAATAAATGAAGAACCAAAACTAAATTTCTCAAGCACTTTGAACAGAAACTTCCATTCCACTCTATCAAAAGCCTTTTCTGCATCCAATGAAACCATTATTAGATAATTCAACTGAAATTTAGATTTATTTATCAAGGTTATTAACCGTAAAATATTATCTGACGCATACCTATTTTTTATAAATCCCGTTTGATCACCATGTATAATTTTAGGCAGATATTGAGCTAATCTATTAGCCATAATTTTAGCTACCATTTTATAATCTACATTTAACAATGATATTGGTCTATAAGAAGAAACCTGTAAAGGGTCTTTATCTTTTTTTGGTATAACCGTAATTATTGCATTAGAACAAGACTCGGGTAATTGAAAAGTATTATAAGTTTGTTGTAATACATCCTTATAAATAGAAGATACATCAGCATTAAAAACTTTATAAAACTCTATAGAAAACCCATCTTCACCAGGTGCCTTTCCATTCGGCATATCTCTTATTGCCATTTCTATTTCATCGTCTGTAAAAGGTTTATCTAACTCTTGTCTATCTTCTTGATTCAATTGTGGCAAGTTAATATTTTTCAAGAAAGGATCTATTGCGTCTCCAGTTATATTTTTACATTCTGAAGTATACAATTGTTTATAGAAATCACAAAATTCCTCATTAATCTCCTTTTGATTAAAAGTAATACCTGATTTTCTAATCGCTGGTACAATCCTAGATAATTGTTCCTTTTTTAATTGCCATGACAAAACTTTATGAGCTTTCTCACCCCATTCATAAAACTTATGCTTAGTTCGATTCATTAAACATTCAAACCAATATGTTTGTAATTCATTATATTTAAATTTTAAATTAGTTAACTGATTCTTTTGCATTTCAGTAGCATGTTTTTGAAATTACTGATAATTTGGCCTCGCAAAAAAGCTTTCATTGCATCCCATAAAACAAAATGACTAGAAACAGAATTACAGTTAATACCAATAAAAATTTCAATTTGTTGTTTTAAAAAACTAATAAATTCTGGTTTTTGCAATAGTATAGTATTAAATCTCCATCTTGAAACTTTCTGAACATCTTGTGAACTCAAATATTCTAATAATAGTAATGAATGATCTGAAACCAATCTAGCCTTATACTCCACAGATGTAACCCTATCCTGCAAATGTGCTGATATTAAAAAATAATCAATTCTAGAAAAAGAATTATGTCGCGAGGAATAAAAAGAAAAATCTTTCTCTGTAGGATTAACTCTTCGCCAAATATCAATTAAATTCAAATCTGCCACCATATTAGTCACTTGAATTGCCATCTTAGACTTCTTAATTACTCTTGGGTACTTATCCAATAAAGGCTCCAATACCACATTCAAATCTCCCCCAATCATCACATTAGAGTTCGATTGTCCAAGTAATAAAGACATATCCACAACAAAAACTGTATCTTCAACATTAGGAGCATAAACATCAAGCAAAGTCCATGCCTCATTAAAGATTGTACAATTTAATTTTAATAATCTTCCACCATTTTTCTCTTCGTCCTGTAACTGGAATGGTAGATTCTTATGTACCAAAATTGCCACACCTTTTGCCTTAGAATTAAACGAAGAATAAAAAACTTGCCCAACCCATTCACGTTTGAGTTTCAAATGTTCCTTATCTGTTAAATGAGTTTCCTGTAAAAAAGCAACATCAACTTTTAATTTTTTTAAAATAAGCAAGTACCTTCTTTCGCTTAATAGGATTATTTAAACCCTGAACATTAAGAGAAGCAAACTTTAATTTAGACATTTCCTACACTCAATAAAACACAACAAAAAACAAACCAAAAAAAGGAAAAAAAATTAAAAAAAGGAAGAGAGAAAAAAAAAGAAACCCCCCCAAAAAAAGAAAAAAAAAGAAGTTAAAAAACCCTTAATTCCTCTTTGAAATTACAACCAGAGACACAAAAATTTTTTTTAAAATTATATATAAAAAAATAATTATTTTTTAAAAAGGCTTCACTCCCTAACCCAAAAATTTGAAAGAAAAAAAACAGGTCGGAGGTCACAGTTACCTCCTCCTGTTTAAACTGCCTAATGCGGTAACTCCCCCAAAATATTGGGTGTGAGATAATTCACACGCAGCTGATGACTTCTGGGAATTAGTGCCCATCCAGTTCCATCTCCCAACTCCCATCACTATTTGAAATCTTCTCAACAAAAAATTTTTTTTAAAATTTATTTTTTATTTTTTAAGCAACTTTGCCATTGCGACCACCGTTTCTTCCATTTCTTCTAGAAATCTGATTCCCATCTTGCAGCTCTGCCCTCTTTGGAGACCGTGGAGGACTACGTCATTCCTGGAATTGCGTAATTGGCAAAGACTGAGCAAAATCCATAGCTTCTTTAGGATTGTCAAAGAACTTTGGTTGATATCCATCATGAAAAATCTTCAGTACCGCAGGGTACCTAAATGTTGCCTTATATCCTTTTTTCCACAGCAATTCTTTCACAGAACTAAATTCACGTCATTGAAACATAATTTCCTGACTCAAATCCGGATAGAAGAAAACATGATTACTCTGAACCATCAAAGGATATCTATTTTGCTGTGCATTTCTGATAGCCATACGTAAAATAGTCTCTCTATCTCAGTAATTTAAACAGCGAACCAGAACAGGTCTTGGATTCTGTCCTGAAAAAGGTCTCCTTCTCAAAGCTCTATGTGCCCGTTCCAATATTAAACCTTCAGGAAACTTATCTTTTCCCAACACTTGTGGAATCCATTCAGTGAAAAATTTTCTTGGATCTGGCCCTTCTCTACCTTTTGGCAAACCAACAATTTTCACATTATTCCGTCTAGATTGATTCTCCAAATAATCAACCTTTTTTGCTAGATTTTTATTCTGATCTGTAACGTTTCAATTGTGGTATTCGCATCTTGCAATTGATCTTGTACATCAGATAATCCTTGATCACACATCTCAAGTCTTTCAATAGTTTTGGATTTAAAAGCTCCATAATCAGCCATCTGTTGAGTATTAACATCCACCAATGCATTAATCTTAGAAGTAAGATTGTTCATAGAATCACCTAAGTGCATCATTGAAGAATATATCTTATGTTCAAGACTCTTGAAAAGTATATCAGCATGTGGATTCAAACATAGTGGGATCCTGCTGTTCTTGTGGAATCAAAGGACCTTCTATCCCTTCCTTTAATTTAGTAGCTTTTCTTGCAGTTTGGCTCCGTGTAAAAACCCCTGCCACAGACCCCCCAGAAATGTTAGGAGGCTGATGGTCAGGGTTACCTTTAAGCCAAATCTCATTAAAAAACTTTGTTACATCAGTATCTGGAAGAGCCGTTGTAACTGGTGGTGCACTTCGCAGCGCCACCACTATAGCAGTCGAACAACAGCTCTTTAACTCTCCAGCTGGTGACGCCCCAGCTGATTCAGTTGTCAAAGTCTCAGTAACAGCACTCACAATGGACGTTGTGTGAACTACACGCACCCGGCCAGCCCTTTGTTCTAAAGGCTGCCGAGTGCCATCTTCAGAGAGCCCTACCGATTCAGAGCGGAGCTCCAGTGCCGAATCCTGTGCTTCTTCTCCTGGATCCATTCCACGCTGAGTCCTGGCTTTTTGTAAACAGGTAGGCTCAGATAATTTCGTAAAATGTAATTTTTTAACAATCTGTTGATGTTTCCTTTTACTTTTTTTTAGCAAATCTACCATTAGGTGTTAATTCAACACCTCATACTATTTATAAACTTTTTAAAGAGTTTTAACGGGCACTTAAAGACAAAACAATAAGTCAGAGTCAGGAGAGGACTGGAAGGCACGTCTGTTCCTTACGCCATCTTGCCACGCCCCCCCTCAATCTCTGTCTGAATCTCAGGAGACAGACTCTTGCGATTTTTTTTTAATAAACCTACTCCCACATTTACTTCGACTACACTTTTCCCCAGCCAGTCTCTTGTAGGGGTGCCATTATAATTTCTTAGTTCCTCTGTTGCTGCTGCATTTGTTTCCATTCGGAGGATATCTGAGATATCCTCCTCCTTCAGTAAAGTAAACTTGGTTCACTCTCCACTGCTATCAGTGTAGCCCTCACTCGCTTCTCCACCATTTCCCACACATCTGACTTCACCCTATCGCCCTCAAACATAACAGAAATGGGGTTCTCCTTGTCCTTACCTAACATACCACCAGTCTCTTCAACGAGTATAGTCTTTGCAGTTTTTGTCAGCTCCAACAGGATCCTACGACCAGATACATCTTTCCCTTCCCTTTCTGCTTTCCATTGAGATTATTCTGTCCGAGACTCCCTTGTCCATTGTTCCCACCCCCCCAGGTAGTTGCTACACCTGTACTTACCGTACATCTCCTCCCTCTCTACCAAAGAGTCCTTCCAAGTGAGGCATTACTTTATCTGCGAATTTGAAGGGGTCATTTATTACATCCGGTGCTCCCACTTCATTGAGCACCTTCAATCTGACAACCGCACAGCTAGGATATCCTCACGACTAGCCATTTTAATTGCACTTCCCACTCCCATACCAACGTGGCTATTTTACTGCCCAATTAAGGCCATAAGCAAATTAGAACAAACCCTTTTATTCCATCATGGTAGTCTCCAACCAAATGGAATCAACATCAACTTCTTCAATTTTTAGTATCCTCTTGCCCTTTATTTTCAATCTCCTTCCCACCCCATGCTTTCTTTGATTAGTCTGGCCACTTTCCTCTTTTCCTTCTCCTGTCCTCTCTACCTGTCCATCATCCATGCCCTCCTTTCTCTAGCTTTCCACCTCCTTCCCTTCTTTCCATGATTGACTGTCCTGTCTTATCAGAGTGCATCAGCATTTGCCCTCCTATTACCTCCTGGCTTATTAGATTTCCTTCTCCACCCATCTTTCTCCTCCCATCTGTATTCACCTGTCACCTGCCATTTCATGCTCCTCCCCTTCCCCACCTTTATATTCTGGCTTTGGCCCTCTTTCTTTCCAGTCCTGATGAATGGTTTTCAGCCATATTATGTATTGCTCCATTTATACCTGGTACAGTGAAAAGGGTGCTTCCATGAACAACCTAGCAAACTCATCTAACATTCAAGCAGCTGTACAAAGTAACAGGGCAAAAATGCAGTTAAAAAGCATTGAGTTGCAATGAAAAAGATCAGTTAGCACATCACAAGGGAAGCATGAGAGCACTGTTGCAGGGGTTCATCCAGTAGCCTGATAAATGCAGAAAAGAAACTTTTTAAGCTTGGTACAGTAAAAATCCCCTTTATCTGGATTTCAAGCAACCGGCAAAAAAAAGATTAAAATTACAAAAGTTTAAAATTAGCAATTAGTTTGCCCATCTTGCAACGTGCAATCTCAAGCATCCAGCAAATTCACTGATCTGGCATCTACCAATCCCATAGATACCAGATACTGGGGTTTTTTTTTACTGTACACACTTTCACGTTCCTGAATCTTCTCCACAATACGAAAAGGGAGAAGAGAATTCTATAGTGGAATACCTCACTGCAAGAACTTTTACATTGAGTGCTGAAATGTTGAATAGATGAATGAACATGAAGGGAATTCAGACTGAAACAGCAGATACAGCACTGTATAGGGAAGGGTGGTGTTAGCTGGAGTCAATGAGCAGATGTGCATTGTTTCAAGTAATGTCCTGATCATTTACTTTTCTCTGCACCACCATCTCCCACCACAGCAATCTGCTGATCTTCACCTTGCTTGAACAGAGGCAAAACCACCCAGTTCTTTCCATTTTCACCACTGATTCATTCACTTTCTCCAAATAAAAGCTGTTATGGATAACAGTAAGCTTTGTGATACATGTGAAATATCCTTTATTCATGTCACTTCCTGAATTTTTTTTCCCTGTTTTGTGATGAGAGAATTGTAAATTTTTGCTTCTTGCTCAAACTGCTTAATTTTATTAATGAGACTGTAACTTAATTTTGCAAGCAAGCAGTGATCTGCTTGTTGAACTTCGCAGATGAGAGAACATCGCTGGGTAAAAATGGTCTGTCAATGTTTCGGGTCAAATTCTTTATTGAGTCTTGATAAATCTTGTTTGCTCAAGATTCCAGCATCTACATTTTATGTATTCTCTGTTACTTTATTTCTTTCTTCAATTTTCCTTCCTTGATTCCTCTTTTTTTCTGCATTGGACCATAAATTAATACTCAGTAAAAGCCTGTGATCACCTGGGGTGACATGACCAATCATTTTCTGACAGGATTCTCTTTTATTCGTACAATTTTATCTTGTCCATCACATTTCCACCAACATTCAATGTATTTCCATCAGTACAGATTTGATATCACTACAAAACGGATTGCTCTCACCTACTGTTGTATTCGATTGGATGTGCTGGGCCAATCTTGAAATAATTTTGCCTTGTAACCTCAAATGCATTTTCAATTGTCATCCTTGTTTTCCTCCAATTCAGATTCATTAACAGTTTTTATGTTCCAACATTATCAGGCACCTGGTCCCTAATCAAATAGTTGGGTTACATTCACTGAAGGAGCTTCTGGATAATCATCTATTTTCTCATTGGCTTCAGCCTCAAAACAGATAATGAAATGGTTTATTCCAAAATCAGTAAGATGAGCAAGGATCAAAATTTCATTTGGTTGGAAGTTGTTGTCAGCGATTGTATTTTCAAGTAAATAGTAATCTTCCTGGAGCCAACATCCAATAACTCACAAACATTCTTTGGGAGATGAATTACCCATTCCATTAAAGTTTCACATAAAGTTTTGGGCAGTTAAAATAATTCGATGATTCATTTGGCAGAGTTGGAGACCACATTGAAGCCTCAGGTGGGGAATTATTTAATTCTTTAACTTTTAACAATACAGCACCGTAAAAGGCACTTCTGACCCATGAAACCACTACTGCCCAATTATACCCAATTAATCTACCAACCTTGTACATTTTGGAAGGTGGATAGGGGAAGCAGAGCACCTGGAGAAAACGTCAAAGGGAAAGCATATAAATTGCTTACAGTCAGTGGTGGATTCAAACCTGTATCACTGTGCCACCCTTTACAATTCCTTGGACTTTACAGTTAACTACAGTACTCAGATTGGATGACATGGCAGTATCTTGAAATATCTCAGCCTTTCCTCTGCTTCTCTCCACTCTATATTTTTTTCTATTTATCATTCCCCCTACCCCAGCTCCCAACAACTTCCTTGCCAAGAAGGGGCACAATACCACATTACTGCACATATACTTTTAAATTTCCTTTAAACTTTCTTTTTATTTACACCATTAATATTTTTTAAACTTGAATTTGTTTCTGTTCATAAGATGCAATTCATTATTTTTTCAAAAATCCTTGTCTATTTCTTGAATATCTTCAACAACTGAATATTTACAACCATTCTGGATGAATTTCAAAGATTTGAATGAAGAGAATTCTTATCTCTGTCCCAATTGGCAGACTTCTCATCCTGAGAGAAAACTACTTAGTTGTAAATTTGTTAGCCCTGAGATAGGTCTCTCAACATTTATCTTATCGTGCTCTCTGAGGACTTTAAATAATTTATATAATTGTCCTCGAAACTGCAGATGCTGGAAACTCTCAGCAAGCAGGCATCATCTATGTTCTTAAATTTCAGATCTGAACTATTTGGAACAAGTAAAGGGAGAAAAAACATATTGGCTTTCAGTAGCAGTGAAGGTGAGTCCAGATTGTTGAACGAAAGTTACAAGAATATAGTGCTTCTTGTTTATTGGATGAAAGATATATCCCACAGGGAAGACAATATGAATAGAGGTAGAAAATCTAAGTCAAAATTGGGACAGGCAAAGTTAATTAGTTTTGATTGGGAGAGAGTCACTTCGAATTGAATTTTTTTTTAACAAGATCCAGAAAACTGCAACGTGCCAAGATGGATGTTGAAGACTTGTTTCTCATATATGATTAGGCCACATCTTTAGAGCTCACAGACAAAGATCAGAGTGGGAGTGGATGGTAAATTAAGGTGATAAGCCACCAGAAGGTTAGGGTTATTTCTGTGGGCCCAAAGCAGGAGCAGCTCAAAACAGTTACCAGTTGGTTTCTTCCATGTATAGGAGACCATGATGAGAATACCAACTGAAGTAAACTAGATGTCGTCAAATCTGACAGTGCGATACCAGAATCAGTTTAATTGTCATGAATATGTCGTGGTTTGTTGTTTGTGGCAGCAGCATCGTGCATTACAGGTGCAAAAATTTCTATAAGTTACATATCCACAAATTCACTATTTAAAAATAAGTAATTAGTGCAAAAGAAGAGAAAAAGGTGAGGTAGTGTCTGTGGTTCATTGTCCATTCAGAAATCTGATGATAGAGGGGAAGAAGCTGTTTTTGTAATGTTAGGTATTGGTCTTCAGGCCCCTTTCTGATGAAAGCAGTGAGAAGTGGGCATGGCCTGGGTCATGAGGGTGCTTTCTTGAGACACCGCCTCTTAAAGATATTCTTAAGGAATGAAGACTTAATGCCTATGATGGCGCAGGCTGATTTTACAACCCTCTGTAGCCTTTTCCTGATTTGTGCATTGGCACCTCAATACTGGACTGTGATGCAACCAGTCAGAATTCCCTGTAGGAATTTGCAAGAGTATTTGGCAACATACAAAATTTCAAACTCCTAATGAAATATAGTCAATGGTGAGCCTTATTTAATGATTGCATTGACGATGGCCCCAGGATAGATCTTAGAGATGTTGACACCTAGGAATATGAAGTTCTTTACCCTATCCACTACTGACCCACTACTGACTGGTTTGTGATCTCCTGGTTTCCCCTTCCTGAAGTCCACAATCAGATGCTTAGTTTTTCTAACTGACTGAAAGGTTGTTGTGACACCACATAACTAGCTGATCCATCTCCTGTACACTTCCTCATTGCCATCTGTGATTCTGAGATGTTGTTACCAATCCACTCTGACTGGTCTTCTGATGAAGAAGTCAAGGATCTTGTTACAGATATAGGTGTAGAGGTCCATTATTTAATGCTTTTTGATCAGTACTGAGGAGATGATGAGTTGAAAAATAAGCTGTAGTCGATGAAAAGCAGATTGATGAACATGTTGCTGTTGTCCAGATGATCCAGGGCTGAGTTGAAAGCCAATGAGATTGCACCTGCTGTGGTACATTTGTGGTGTTATGTGAATCGCAGTGGGTCCAAGTCCTTACTTAGGTACGAGTCATTTTTAACCATGACCAATGTCTCAAAGCATATAATTACAGTGCTTCTTGGCGATAGTCATTGATGCAGCTCACTCTGCTCTTCTTGGGGCCTTGATACCCTTTTGAAATAGGTGGGAACCTCCAACTGCAGCAACAATAGATTGAAAATGTCAACACTCTAGCTAGTTGGTTGACAGATTTTCAATGCCTCTCCTGGTACACCAACAGGGCCTGATGTTCATCATCTTGGAAGATATTCTGACGTTGGCCTCTAAGACAGGTATCATAGGGTTGCCAGCTTCTGCAGGGATTCCCAGTGGTACAGTTGAATTCTCCCTTACAATGCAAGCATAAAAGATGTTCAGCTCATTGGATAGTGAAGTATCACTGCCATTTATGATGTTTGTCTGCCTTCTGGGATGCAATGGCCTGCAAGTCCTACCAAAGCTGATAAATATTTGATTCTATTTCTAGCTTTACTCAGAATGACCTCTTCGCTGTTAAGATAACCTTCTGTGGATCGTACCTGTACTTCTTGGAGAGATCAGGGTCACTGGTCTTAATTGCCATCAACTAGGCCTCAACAGGTGCAAATCCTTTGATTCATCCACAGCTTTTAGTTGGGGTATTCATGGTATGTGCACATGGGCACAGACTCATCCACATAGTTCCAGGGGTGATAGTCAATTATAGCTTGGCATATTCATTCTCAATCTTGCTGAAATTGCAAGTTTTCTTTTTTTATGCTTTTTGTCCTTGAATTCCAAAATCAAATAATCTGGGCTGTGTATTGAACATAATATTTAGAAAGAGGGGTAGAGATGATAGGAAATTTATAAATTTTAGGGAAAAGTCAAGGCAATAAGTACATAGCTAAGGTGAGAAGAAAGGATGCTTGATTTAACAGTGATTTTATGCATAAGGTGTAATTGGAGGACAATGGTTAATTTAAAAAAATTAAAGGCCTTTTAACTGCATACCTTTGCACTTAGACACTTTAGTGACACAGAGATTAATGCATTTGATCAAATAGCCATTACAAAACATTTTCAAAATTTGGAACAAAATATTCCAGGATCATTTATATTATTGAAGGACTGATTAAAATATAAAAGTGGTAGATTAGGGGTGGGAGTGGTAAAGTTTTGAATGTTTAGAATTTTCAGGAGTAATATGATATAATCTTGAAGCAGAAGATAAATGTAGTCACTGGATGGAGATACCAGTAAAAATGGTGGAAGTTTTTTTTAGACGTTTTGCACGGCAACAGACCCTTCTGCCCATGGGCCTACGCCTCCAAAATACACCAATTAACCTATATCCCCTGCATGTTTCAAAGGGTGGGAGGAAACTCATGCAAATAGGGGAAAACATACACCCGCCTTCCAGACAGTGCCAGATTTGAACCTGAATTGCTGGCGCTGTATTAGTGTTGTGCTAACTGCTCCCTGGTTTATTGTGTTTTCATAAAAATTATTCTGATCAATTTATCAGAAGCAAAGTGGACAAACAAAGTTCAGAATCCAAATTAGAATTTATTGTCATTAACATGTGTCATGAAATCTGTTCTTTTACAGCAGCAGTATTGTGCATTACAGGTGCAAAAATTGCTATAAATTACCAGAAATACACTTCTTAAAAAAATAAATATTTTTTTGCAATAGAAGAGGAAAAGTGAGGGTCCATTTAGAAATCTGACGTGATGGGGAAGAAACTGTGATTGTAACATTGAGTATTCGGCTTCAGGCTCCTGTACCTCCTTCCTGATGGTAGCATTGAGATGAGGGCATGGCCTGAGTGGTGAGGATCCTTAACGATGGAGTATGCTTGAGACACCACCTCTTGTAGATGTCCTTAATGGAGTGAAGACCAATGCCCATGATGGTGCTGACCAAGTTCACTACTCTCTGGTCTTTTTCCTTCCTGGGCATTGGCATCTCCATACCAGTCAGAATGCTCTTCACGATACATCTATAGAAATTTGCAAGAGTCTTTGGTGATGTACCAAATCTCCTCAAACTCCTAATGAAGCTTTCTTCATGATTGCATTTACGTGATAGCCCAGGATAGATTTTCAGAGATGTTGACACCCAGGAAGTTCTTTCCCCTTTCCACTGCTGACCCCTCGATGAGTATTGATTTGTGTCCTCCTGATTTCCCATTACTGAAGTGTACAATGTTAGTTTTGCTAACATTGAGTGTAAGGTTGTGGTGGTGACACCACTCAATCAGCTGATCTATCTTACTATGTTTACTCATTGCTCTCTTATTCTGCTGGCAACCATGTTGTCATTGACAAATTTGTAGATGACATTTGAATTATTCCTAGCTACAGATCATGGATGAAGAAAGAGTAGAACAATGGGCTAAGCACGCATCTTTGATGTGCGCCTGTGTTGATTGTCAGTGAGGAGGAGATGTTGTTACCAATTCCATTGACTGTGGTCTTCCGATGAGGAAACCAAGGATCAAGTTGCAGAGAGAGGTGCAGAGACCCAGGTTTTGAAGCTTGTTGACCAGTACTGAGGAGATGATGGTGGTGCAAGTTGAACTGTAATCAATGAAATGTAACCTGATGTATGTTTTGCTGTTGTCTGGGTGATCCAGGGCTGAGTGGAGAGCCAGTGAGATTTCAACTGCTGTGGAGTGATTGTGGCAATAGGTCAAGGTCTTTACTTTGGTATGTGTTAATTGACAACAACCTCCCAAAGCATTTCATTCCAGTAGATGTGAGGGCTACTAGGCAATAGTCATTGAGGCAACTCACTCTGCTCTTCTTGTGCACTGGTGATTGATGCCCTTTTGAAGCAGGTAGGAACCTCTGACTGCGGCAATGAGAGATTGAAAATGTCCGTGAACACTGCAGCTAGTTGGTTGGCACAGATTTTCAGTACCCTGCCAGGTACGCCATCAGGGCCTGATGCCATGCAAGGGTCACGCTCTTGAATCATGGTATGACATTGGCTTCAGAGCTGGAAATCACAAGGTCGCCAACTTCTACAGATTCTCACTGGTACCTTTGAATTCTTTTCAAAGTGAGCATAAAAGCGAGGAGTCACGTGATGGAGTAGTGGCCGGACGGTGAACTCCAGCCCTCTCCAGAAAAGTCGGGAAAAACAAGAGAAAATACAAAGGCACAGAAATACAAGTTAAAGAAAAGTGAGTATAAAGGTGGAAAGAAGATGGAGACAAAAGGAGAAAAATCAAAATCAACGGAAAGAAGAGAGGAAGAGAAGACAACGGAGGAAAAAGGTGAAGGCCTTACCTGTCCGAAGAGGCCCGCTGTGGAGAGAAGACCCCACTACCTCAGGTCGGTAGAAAGAGAACTACAACAATGGCTCACAGAGCCGAGTAAAAGTGCGCAACCGCGCATGACAAAAAACACACCGACGGGAGGGGGGACCAGCTGGGGAGTCGATCTCCACAGCCGGCAACGACAGCTGCAGAACACCTGCAGCAAGAAGAGACCACAGAAGACAATGGAAACAAGAAAGAAGAGGAGGAAAGGGCAGCAAAGAAACAACAGATGGTCAACCTAGAGGAAGAAGAAGAGGAAGAATACAGTGAAATAGATAAAGGGAAAGGCAAGGTAAAGGATATACTTGCTCTTGTTAGAGGATACATGGAGTCATTTAAAGAATGGCAAACACAGGAATTCAATGATTTAAGAAGAAGAATAAACAACACAGAAAAGAAAATAAATAAAATGGATATGACCTTAACAGAAATGGGGAAAAAAATGGACAAGATGGAAGAACGGGCAATAGCAGCAGAAATGGAGGTAGAAGACTTAAAAAAGAAATTGGAGGAATCTAATAAAAAAACTAAAGAGACACAAGAATTACTAGCCCAAAAAATAGATATAATGGAAAATTATAACAGAAGAAATAACATAAAGATAGTGGGCCTTAAGGAAGATGTAGAAGGCAAGAATATGAGGGAGTTTATAAAAGAATGGATCCCTAAGGCCCTAGGATGTCCAGAACTACAGCAAGAAATGGAAATAGAAAGGGCACATAGAGCATTGGCCCCTAAACCACAACCACAACAAAAACCAAGATCTATTGTAGTAAAATTCCTAAGATATACTACAAGAGAAAAGGTACTGGAGAAGACAATGGAAAAAGTAAGAGAGGGCAACAAACCACTGGAGTATAAAGGGCAAAAAATCTTCATTTATCCAGATATAAGCTTTGAACTCCTAAAGAAGAGAAAAGAGTTCAATGCAGCAAAAGCGATTTTATGGAAGAAAGGATATAAATTTACACTGAAGCATCCTGCGGTATTGAAAATATTTATTCCAGGACAACAAAACAGACTATTCTCGGATCCAGAAGAAGCACGAAAATTTGCAGAACAATTACAAAAATAGACTGAGGGATGAAGACGGGTAATGAGAGCAAAAATCATCACGATTGATATGTATGTGGGTAAAGACAAAAATAGACTGAGGGATGAAGACGGGTAAGGAGGGTAAAAATGACCACGATTGATATGTATGCGGGTAAAGAGGTATAAGAGTGAATAGAGACAATGGGCATATGTGAAAGTATCTGTAATTAGAGGAAAACATAGAGAGTATAGACAAGAATTAATAAGGGAAGGTAATGGAATAGAGAGAATAAAGAGGGAATTAAAAGAGTGACCTTTGTGACATATAAAAAGCAAAATCTTTTCTGGGGGGGGCTGGGTGGGGGAAAAGAGCGGTCACTGCAAAATCAGTTGACGCTTGCGAGTGGATTCGCAAATCCAAATGGAGAGGGGAGATGTGGTTGTCCGACAAGGGATAAAGGGCAACTCAGGAGGGGAAGGGGAGATTGGGGATAAAGAAGATAGAAATAGGAGAATAAGGAAAATGTTGGATGTTGTAGGAATGTTGTCTGGTAAAGAGTTGAAAATAAGAAAACAGAAATGGAAAAGGAGGAAAGGTAATGATGGAAAAACGGAAAGAGAAGATAAACAAAATATAAAATGGCTACGCTGAACTATATGACTCTAAATATTAATGGAATACATAACCAAATTAAAAGGAAGAAACTACTAAATTTACTGAAAAAGGAAAAAATAGATATAGCATTTGTCCAAGAAACACACTTAACTGAATTGGAGCACAAGAAATTAAAGAGAGATTGGGTAGGACATGTAACAGCAGCATCGTATAATTCAAAAGCAAGAGGAGTGGCTATATTAATTAGCAAAAATGTGCCATTTAAAATAGAAGAGGAAATAATAGATCCAGCAGGGAGATATGTTATGATAAAATGTCAGATATATTCAGAGCTTTGGAATCTACTTAATATATATTCACCTAACGAAGAAGATCAAAAGTTTATGCAAGATATCTTTTTGAAGGTAGCTAATACGCAAGGGAACATACTAATAGGAGGGGATTTCAATCTGAATTTGGATCCAAATATGGATAAAACGGGGAAAAAAATTAACAGGAAGAACAAAGTAACCAAATTTATAATTAAATCAATGCAAGAAATGAAACTTGTGGACATATGGAGGAAACAAAACCCAAAAGAAAAGGAATACTCATACTACTCGACTAGACATAAAACATACTCAAGGATAGACCTATTCCTGTTATCAGCCCACATTCAAGGGAGAGTTAGGAAAACGGAATATAAAGCTAGACTATTATCGGACCACTCACCCCTGTTATTGGCAATAGAGCTAGAGGACATCCCTCCAAGAATGTATAGATGGAGATTAAACCCCATGCTACTTAAAAGACAGGATTTTAGAGAATTTATTGAAAAACAATTAAAAATGTACTTTGAAGTAAATACGGAATCAGTGGAAGATAAGTTTATACTATGGGACGCAATGAAAGCATTCATTAGAGGGCAAATAATAAGTTATGCAACCAAGATGAAGAAGGACTATAATCAGGAAACAGAGCAGTTGGAAAGGGAAATAATAAACATAGAAAAAAAATTAGCAATAAAGGAAGATACAACCAAAAGAAGAGAATTGGCGGATAAAAAAATAAAATATGAAACATTACAAACATATAAGGTGGAGAAGAATATAATGAAGACAAAACAGAAATATTATGAACTAGGGGAAAAAACACACAAAATCCTAGCATGGCAGCTTAAGACAGAGCAAACTAAGAAAATGGTATTGGCAACAAGGAAAAAAGACAAACAAATTACATATAATCCAAAAGAAATTAAGGAAAACTTCAGAGAATTCTATGAACAATTATACCGAACCGAAAACGAAGGGAAAGAAGGGAAAATAGATGAATTTTTGACTAAAATTGAACTACCAAAACTACAAATAGAGGAACAAAATAAATTAACAGAACCATTTGGAACAGTAGAAATACAAGAGATAATAAAAAATTTACCAAATAATAAGACACCAGGAGAGGATGGACTCCCAATAGAATTCTACAAAACATTTAAAGACCTAATAATACCGCCCCTCCTGGATGTAATCAACCAGATTGATGAGACACAAAACTTACCAGATTCATGTAAAACAGCAATAATTACAGTGATACTAAAACAAGGGAAAGATCCACTCTCACCAGCGTCATATAGACCAATATCTCTGCTAAACACAGATTATAAGATAATAGCTAAACTATTAGCGAACAGATTAGCAGAACAGGTACCAAAAATGGTAAATTTAGACCAAACTGGATTTATCAAAAAAAGACGCACAACAGACAATATTTGTAAATTTATTAACTTAATTCATGCAGTAGAAGGAAATAAAGCACCGGCAGTAGCAGTTGCTTTAGACGCAGAGAAGGCCTTCGACAGAGTAGAATGGAATTACTTGTTCAAAGTATTGCAAAAATTCAGTTTACCGGAGAAGTATATTAATTGGATTAAAGCATTATATAAGGGACCGTTAGCGAAAGTGACAGTAAATGGACATGTATCAAAGCAATTTAACTTAAGCAGGTCAACGCGGCAGGGATGCCCACTATCACCATTATTGTTTGCGCTAGCTATAGAACCACTAGCAGAATCGATAAGAAGAGATAATAATATAAAAGGAATAAAAATAAAAGACAGGGAATATAAAATCAGTCTGTTTGCGGATGATGTGATAGTGTACTTAACAGAACCAGAACTATCAATAAAAGAACTATATAAGAAATTGAAGGAATATGGAGAAGTGTCGGGATACAAGATAAACGTAAATAAAAGTGAAGCAATGCCTATGAATAACGCGGATTTCTCAAAATTTAAGGAGGAATCCCCATTCAGATGGCAAACGCAGGCAATAAGATACCTAGGTGTGCAAATAAACAAAAATCTAGGCCAATTATATAAACTCAATTACAATCCACTAATGAAAAAATTACAGGACGATTTAGAGCATTGGAAAGAGCTACCACTAACACTGATAGGAAGGATAAACTGTATTAAAATGAACATTTTTCCAAGGATACTATACTTATTTCAGGCATTGCCAATACAACTGACAGAAAAATTCTTCAAAGAGTTAAAGAAAATAATAAGGAGATTTTTATGGAGAGGGGGGAAACCGAGGATAGCACTAGATAAATTAACAGAATGGTATAAACAAGGAGGCTTACAATTGCCAAACTTCAAAAATTATTATAGAGCCGCACAATTAAGGTACCTATCAGATTTTTATCAAACAAGGGAAAAACCAGACTGGACGAGACTAGAATTAGATAAAATAGGGGAAAAGATACCTGAACACATATTATATAAATGGGACGAAAAATTGGTACAACATAGAACTTCTCCAGTATTACACCATCTCCTCAATATATGGAAGAAGATTCATGTAGAAAGAAATAAAATAAATTACCAAATACCAAAACTAATATTGACGCAAAATAAGCTACTCCCTTTTACAATAGACAACCTTGCCTTTAGAGAATGGGAAAAAAAAGGGATTAAAAGAATAGAAAATTGTTTTTCAGGAAGTAGATTCTTATCCTTTGAACAAATGAGAGATAAGTACAATATAACTGGAGATACAGCGCTGGCATATTACCAACTGAGATCCTACTTGAAAGATAAATTAGGAAGCAACTTGAGTTTACCAGGGGGAAGTAACCTTGAATATGTGATTACAGATACAATGTTAATCAAAAGATTTATAAAAAATATGTATATTAAACTGCAAGAAAAGGAAAATGAGGAAACAAATGGTAAAACTAAACAAAAATGGGAACAAGATTTAAATATAAAGATAAAAAAGGAAACATGGGAGAAGTTATGCTCTGGAACGATGAGAAATACAATAAATACGAGGCTGCGTATGATACAATATAATTGGTTACACAGACTATACATTACACCGCAAAAGTTAAATAAATGGGACCCAACAGTATCTGATAGATGTTTTCGATGTAAAAAAGAAAGGGGAACAACAATTCATGCAATCTGGACATGTGAGAGAGTAGAAAAATTTTGGGATGATCTCAATCAGATATTAAATAAAATAACAGAAAACAATATACCAAAGAATCCAGAGATCTTTCTCCTAAGTAACATAAAAAATAAAGAATTTGGAATTGACTTGGAAGATGCACAAAAAAGATTTGTCAAGATAGCCCTAGCCGTAGCAAAAAAATGTATTATGTCAACCTGGAAATTGGAAGATAATTTGAAAATACAACAATGGTATATAGAAATGAATAAATGTATTCCATTAGAAAAAATAACATATAGTTTAAGAAATAATATTGAAATATTCGAACAAGTATGGGAGCCTTACATTAAATACAATAGCGAAAACCTACCGGGAACAAACATTACCTAAGTTGATGGAAGGAGAAGAAAAGAAAAGAATGGACTCAGTAGAATTTCTGGTGTATTTTTGCTGAATGACAACATTGTCTAACTGAATTAATGCAACCTAGATTGTATACCTAAAATGGATGAGAGGGGGGGGTGGGGGGGGTGGCTTGGGAGGAGGGAGGGGGGGAGGGAGAAAAAGTCACTGTAAATGTGTGGAAAAGAAAAAGTGTATATCATGGCTATTGTGATTTATGGTGTGAAAAATAAAAAATTAAAAAAAAAAAAAAGTGAGCATAAAAGCTGTTTGGCTCAATGGGGAGTGAAGCACCACAGCCATTTATGATGTTTGGCTTCGCCTTGAGGATCTAATGGATGTAGGATTAAATAAATACTTAGCAAGGAGAATTTGAACAATATAGGCATCTAATCACTTGGCATATTTAGAGGAGAGGATCATGAAATGTACATATGAAGTTCTGCAAAGCAGAGACTAGATTGGGAAACACAAAAGCTGCAGATGCTGGAATCTTGAGTGGATAAAGTATTGCTGGAGGAACTCAGCATACATGGTAGAAATGGTCAGCAAATGTTTTGGGTCTGATGCTTTTATCAAGACTAAAATTACATAAAATATATAAAGGGGGAATTAAATTGGGGGAGGGGTCCAGAGGTGATAGAGTGTAGGACATATATGTCAGAAGGCATGGGATGTGGAGCATAATGAAGAGGGAAAACCTTTTACATTCTCTGGATACTGAGTTTCTCCAGCACTTTTGTGCCCTGCAGGTAGAGGGAAAAACCATTTGGGTGAGGAAAGAAAGTAAAGTCTACAGTAAGTAAAGAAGATATGGACACTGTGGAATCAGATGGGGGCAAGAGTTACCTAAGGTAACAAAAATCAATGTTCTTGTCATTGGGTTTAAGACAATCCAGGAGCACTATGTGTTGTTCCTCAAGTTTATGTTTAGCCTCACTATGACTCAGTAGGAATGGTCATTAACAGGAAGCTCAAGTTGAAACCCACAGACCAGTATTCAGTGAAGTAGTAACCCAGTCTGCATTTGGTCTCACCAAAGTAGAAGATGCCATAACAAATACACAGAATGCACTAGATTAGATTGGGTGATATGCATGTCAAGGTCTGCCTCAGATGGATAGTCAGTTTGTGGCCATGGATAGATTTGAAGGAGATGTAGAGACAAGTTTTAGATTGGGATTGATCTGCTGGGTTTCCATATGAAAGTTGGTCTCATTACAACAACATCGATGAGTCGCACTACAGAGAAGTGGAAAACTCGTGAAATGGTGCGAGAGCTACAACCTGAGTCTCAACATGGACGTGATGAAGGAGATAATCGTGGACATCAGGATACACATCAATAACTCTAGTGGTAGAGAGAGTGGAGAGCACGAAGTTCCTTGGAGTTCACTTAGCTAGTGACCTTTTGTGGACACTTAACATCTCACTTGTCAGGAAGGTGCAACAGCGACTGCGCTTCCTAAGAAGACTGAAGCGGGCAAGGCTACTGGCCACCATTATGTCAACCTTCTATAGGAACTCTCTTGAGTGTCCTGGCTGTATCATAGTCTGATTGGATTTGAGGTCAATCCACAGGACCGTAAGAGTGGCAGAGAGTATGACTGGAGTCTCCTACCCTCCCCCCCCCCACCCATCGATGTGATCTACTGGGATCAGTGTCTGAAGAGGGCATGCAAAATCATTGAGGACCCCTTCCACCATGCACACAGCATCTTTCAGCTGCTCCCATCAGACATGTTATACAGGAGTATCAGAGCCAGCACCACCAGGCTGAGGAACAGCTTCTTCCCACAGGCAGAGAGAATACTGAACGACCAAAGGAACTGCTCACACTGACCATCTGAGACTCTCATATGTGCAAAACAATATTTATTTATGTAGATTAAATACCTGACCTGCATATGTAATGTTTATCTGTATGTGTGTAATGCCTAGTTGTGTGCCTGCATGTTTGCAACGAGGACTGGAGAACGTTGTTTTGTTAGGTTGTACTTGTACAATCAGATGACAATAAACTTGACTTGGAAGAAATTCAGGTTTCCAATGTTGGAGTTGGCCTGAGCCAGTGCACTGCACTGATGGACATAGTATAATGTTATGCAGGCTTCCCAGCTGGAAGAATTAGCTGCTGAGACTTTTTATATCATTCTTCAGTTAATTTGAGTATGTTCATTGAATTTTAGTGCATGAATGTTTTTAGTGTTTTGAATGTAAGTTGTATTTTTTTTTAATTGTTTCAATCCTGAGTTTTAACTGATTGAATCTCAAAGCAATTTGTAACAGTAGCATTGACATATTTGGGGTTGAGATCATGTTGGCTGTAAAAATAGTTTTGAGTGTGCAGCTGACTGCCTGTCCCATACAGCCCATACGCTGTGCAGGGCCACAAAGAGGATTGGGAAATGGGGTTCCACTGTAGGCCATGCTGGATTAACATATTGTGGCCCAGGGCAGATGGCTAGCAATTTTGGGGCAATGTAAGATTTACCCCCTATTTTAGATCACATCTGATGTAATGAGAGGCGCAGATAAGGAAGACAGCCAGCACCTTTTTTCCAGGTCAAGAGTAGCAAACACGAGAAACATCTGAACAAAGTGAAGGGAGAAAAGTTTAGGGGAGACTTTACGGATAAGTTTTTTACACAGAGATGTGGGTGCCTGGAATACCTTGCTGGGGGTAGTGGAGGCTGAAAAATGAGGCATTTAAGAGATTCTGACAGGCACATGGATGAAAGAAAAATAGAGGGTTACGAAGTTGGAAGGATTTAGGTTTGTTTTGGTAGGAATATTTGGGTCAGCAAATCATCGATGGTTGAAAGGTCTTTTCTGCACGGTAGAGTTCTATGACTCTTTTGTGTAGTCTTCCAAAGGCGCTATTTGCCTTGGCGAGTCTGTTGTCTATCTCATTGTCGATCCTTGCATCTGATGAAATGGTGCAGCCGAGATAGGTAAACTGGTTGACCGTTTTGAGTTTTGTGTGCCCAATGGAGATGTGGGGGGGCTGGTAGTCATGGTGGGGAGCTGGCTGATGGAGGACCTCAGTTTTCTTCAGGCTGACTTCCAGGCCAAACATTTTGGCAGTTTCCGCAAAGCTGAACGTCAAGCACTGAAGAGCTGGCTCTGAATGGGCAACTAAAGCGGCATCGTCTGCAAAGAGTAGTTCACGGACAAGTTTCTCTTGTGTCTTGGTGTGAGCTTGCAGGCGCCTCAGATTGAAGAGACTGCCATCCGTGCGGTACCGGATGTAAACAGCGTCTTCATTGTTGAGGTCTTTCATGGCTTGGTTCAGCATCATGCTGAAGAAGATTAAAAAGAGGGTTGGTGCGAGAACACAGCCTTGCTTCACGCCATTGTTAATGGAGAAGGGTTCAGAGAGCTCATTGCTGTATCTGACCCGACCTTGTTGGTTTTCGTGCAGTTGGATAATCATGTTGAGGAACTTTGGGGGACATCCGATGCGCTCTAGTATTTGCCAAAGCCCTTTCCTGCTCACGGTGTCGAAGGCTTTGGTGAGGTCAACAAAGGTGATGTAGAGTCCTTTGTTTTGTTCTCTGCACTTTTCTTGGAGCTGTCTGAGGGCAAAGACCATGTCAGTAGTTCCTCTGTTTGCGCGAAAGCCGCACTGTGATTCTGGGAGAATATTCTCGGCGATACTAGGTATTATTCTATTTAGTGGAATCCTAGCGAAGATTTTGCCTGCAATGGAGAGCAGTGTGATTCCCCTGTAGTTTGAGCACAAAAGAGTCTGGAAAAACAACCAACTGAAAAACCTTACAAAGATAAGCGTATACAGAGCCGTTGTCATACCCACACTCCTGTTCGGCTCCGAATCATGGGTCCTCTACCAGCATCACCTACGGCTCCTAGAACGCTTCCACCAGCGTTGTCTCCGCTCCATCCTCAACATCCATTGGAGCGCTTTCATCCCTAACGTCGAATTACTCGAGATGGCAGAGGTCGACAGCATCGAGTCCACGCTGCTGAAGATCCAGCTGCGCTGGGTGGGTCACGTCTCCAGAATGGAGGACCATCGCCTTCCCAAGATCGTGTATTATGGCGAGCTCTCCACTGGCCACCGTGACAGAGGTGCACCAAAGAAAAGGTACAAGGACTGCCTAAAGAAATCTCTTGGTACCTGCCACATTGACCACCGCCAGTGGGCTGATATCGCCTCAAACCGTGCATCTTGGCGCCTCACAGTTTGGCGGGCAGCAACCTCCTTTGAAGAAGACCGCAGAGCCCACCTCACTGACAAAAGGCAAAGGAGGAAAAACCCAACACCCAACCCCAACCAACCAATTTTCCCCTGCAGCCGCTGCAACCGTGTCTGCCTGTCCCGCATCGGACTTGTCAGCCACAAACGAGCCTGCAGCTGACGTGGACTTTTTACCCCCTCCATAAATCTTCGTCCGCGAAGCCAAGCCAAAGAAAGAGAAAAAGAGAGTTCTATGAGGTATGTTGCTCAAATGCTGAAAAAACTTTCAAAAAGGATGATATATGTCATAAATTTACATAATTCCAAAACTTGAGATCTTAAATAAAACCAATTACATAGCTTTGAGCTAAAAGTGCAGTAAGCTTGAGTACTTGAAGAATTTGAAATTAGTCAAGTAAAATCAAACAAATTATTTGGCATGGGAACAATTTAAAAGGAAGCAAGGAAGAAAAATCTATTGTAAAATCATTTCCAACGATATCTCCCTCCACCTGCCTCTCAACCTCTCACACCTTCTGACCTCTACTCCATCATCCTTGGACCTCCATCATCCTTGGACCCCCACCCCAGCTTCATTCTCCCTGTGTAAATGTTATTTCATTCAAATGAGAATGGAAATAATGGGGGGGAGGGGGCAGCATGGCCATACAAAGGACCTAGACGTATGTGTTTTGGCTGAGCTCTTTGTGGAGTGCTAAATAGACAGTCAAAACTTGAAAATCAAGATTTTCTTCATCAAAAATGGATAAAGCTAGTACAAAGAAGCCAAGGCAGCTGAGAACAAAGACTGAAGAAGCTCCTATTCAACTGGGAACTTTGGATGAAAATCCAAAAGGCAGTGGTGCAAAAATGGTGACGGGTCCAACAAAACCAGGTAAAACTGGGGAGTAAGGTCAAGAATTGAGCATCATCCTGGAAAAAAATGGAGAATTTGAGTAACTGATTCATAAATGTTGAAACAGTGATGAGAGATGATAGAAAATAACTGGAAGAAAAGAGATTGTTAATGACCTGATAGAGAGAATGGGTTGAGCAGAGATTGAATTGATGAAAAACATGAGGCTTTTGGGGAAAAAAGCCAAAGAATGGGAGTCGGATAAATAAGGACTGCTTGACAAAATTGACTATATGGAGAACTTCAATCGATGGAACAATGTTAGAATTATTGGACTAAAGGAAGGAATCGAGGGAAGAGACCTGGTGAACTTCTTTCAAAAATGGATCCCATAAGTGTAGGGAGAAGACAATTTTGGAGAATAACTGCATTTCAAGAGAGCTCACCAAGCACCAAGAGCCGGCAACCAGAGACCGAGACCAGTTCTGGTGATAATTTTAAGCTACCAAGAACAGGAGATAATTCTGGGAGCAGCATATGATAACACTAAGCAGAATAATGGCCTGCCTGAGGTTGATCTTAAAAAGGCACTATTTTTTAAGACATTAGCCCAACCTTGATCAAACAGAAAAGAACTTGAAGATGTGAAAAGACCATTACATGCTTAAAAACAAAATATTCGTTGATATATCCCGTGACTTTGATAGTCAAAGTAGCGGAAGGGAACTGGTGATTTTTCAAGAGCAAGAACGAGGTGGAAGACTTTCTGTGAAGTTTGTGAAAAAGATTGAGGTTCCCAAGTGAGAAGAATGTGAAAATATTTATAATGGAACTAAGTAAAAGTAATAAAAGTTGTATTTTTATTTTTTGTTAAACTGTCTCATATTTATTGTTTAAAAGTAAAGTGTATAGATTTGTTCATGGAGAGTTCAGTAAAAGGAAAAAAAATTGGGGAAAAAAGTAGCAGGTGAAGACTCCAGTCTAAGGGGGAGAATGGTACCTGGAAAGAAGTAACAATAAAAGATGGCACTAAAGGGAGAGGTACTTCTTCTTCGAGAGATTCTGTGGGCTTTTTTCATGGGCTTTCGTGGCTCCATGTGTACATCACCATAAGGGCAGGGACATTGTGTGTTTTTTTTTAAAGAGGAAGGATCACTTATTTAAAGAGTCAGAGATTTTACTGTTAAAAATACTGTTTTAAAGAAGAATATGGATCGAGCATTATATTAGTTTAATGTTAATGGAATTAACGGGAGGTGAAGAGAAAATGGGACTTGGCATACCTAAAAAAATTAAAGGCAGATATAGTCTTACCAAATTGGAACATGCAAAATTAAAAGGCAGATGGGTGGGGCAAGTAATATCGTCTTCATTTGGATCAAAAGCAAGAGGTTTCAGTGATTTTAATTAATAAAAATATACCAATAATAATAGAAGAAACATTAACTGATCAAGCTGGAAGATTTGTAATGGCACATTGCAAAATTTATGCAGAATCATGGACCTTTATGAAAATTTATACCCCAAACTACGACGATAAAGCCTTTGTGAAGGATATCTTTTTTAAAACCGCAGGGAGAAGACAAAATATATTTTTGATTGGAGGAGATTCAAATTTTTCTTTAGATCCAATATTGGATAAATTGGCGAGAGCAATAACATGAGTAAAATCTACAAAAACACCATTATCATTTATGAAGGATTTAAATTTAATTGATATATGGAGACGGCTCGACCCTTTAGAAAGAGACTGTTTATTCTATTCAAGGGTACATGATTCACAAACAAGATTTGCCCTATTCTTAATGTGTGCTAGATAACAAAGTAGAATGGTAAAAATTGAATATTTGGCAAAATTTTTCTCAGAGCACTCACCATTCACATTAAGTATTATGATAATGGAAAAGGAAGAAAGTATGTATAGATGGCTCCATAATGCTATATTATTAACGAAGAAGGATTTTTGTGAATTTATTAAGAGACAGAAATATTTTGTGAAAACAATCTTCCTTCCACTGACAATAGTTTTGTAATATGGGATACTCTTAAAGCTTACTTGAGACAAATTTTTTATACTAAAAATCTTAATAGAGAATATGCAAGAGACTTAGAAGGTTCAGTGAAGGATATTACAAAACTGGAAAAAGAATATCAGATATTAGGAACATAAGAAAATATAGAATATTGGAGAATAAAAAGTTACAATATAATACACTACAAACATATAGAATGGTTAAAAATTATACTAAAAATGAAACAAAAATATTATAAACTAGGAGAAATAGCTCACAAAGTGTTGGCAGGTTAAAGCAGAGAAGTCATCCAGAATTATAAATGCAATAGAAACGTATACTATAACATGTAATCAAAAATAAATAAATAATGTTTAGAGAATACCATATGAAACTATATAAATCAGAATTAGAAGTTGAAAACGAAATGGAAGAATTTTTAACAAATGTTCAACTTCCTAAACTAGAAGAGAGAGAAAAAGATGATTTAGGTGCACCTTTTACAAAGGAAGAAATAGAGAAATCTCAAAGTACTTTACAAGTTAAAAAGTCCCGGGGGGAAGATGGGTTCCTACCTGAGTTCTATAGACAGTTTAAAGATTTGTTGATGCCTCTTTTGATGGATGTGTTAGATCAGGCAGTGGATACCCAAACCCTCCTGGAAACTTTCAACTGCTATAATTACAGAGCTCCCAAAGAAATGTAAAGATGCACTAAAAACTTCATCATACAGACCGATATCACTTATGAATGCAGACTATAAAATTCTAGCAAAGGCACTAGCCAACAGACAGGGTGAGTATTGACTAAAATTAATACATTGTAGCTAGCTGCTACAAGCTATGGCTCGTGGAGCCTATAGTTCAGGAAAGGTTATAGCTGTTTATTGGATCACAACCCTACTTTTATTCTCAAGCTGAGAGGTGTGGTTAAAGCCTCCTCAGCACTGATTGGTGCGTTTGTGATCTGCTTTCCTTGATAGGCCAGTTTAGCTCCTTTAGTTGTGGCCAACTGGAGGGCAGCGCATGGGCCTCGTGCAGCCTGCTGGATTGTCGCGCTTGTCCTTCATTTTGTGAGGCACCCTGAGGGGGCTGCAAGGGGCTACCACAACATCCATATTAGATGGGATTTGTTAAAGGAAGTGTTACGGAGTCCTGAGGACCCCAAAAACCAGCAGCAATAGATCTGCACCACAACAACAGGTTATTTAAACAAAAATTGTTTTTAATTATATTTGAACAGGAAAACAATTAAACTTTAACTTATTACTTAACCTACCTAACTACTTAATCCCCCCTCTAATACTAAGCGCAGGTGTGTGCAATGTATATTTAAGATTAGAAAAGTTATTTGGATCACAGTCCAATCTCACTGGTTGCAGGCAATTCTTGTACTGTGTACAGAAGTTAGCATTAACAAAGTTCACCAGTCTTTGGTGCTTAACAGGCAAATGGTTACCACTCAGGAGAATTCTTTCTGGTTTTCAGAGAGAGATTTCATAGCTGATTCCTTCTCAATCAGTCTTGCTGACGAAACTTGTCCCCTTCAGGGTTCTCCAGATGATCCTCTTTCTTTCAGGTCACCTTTCACACCGCCAGTCTTCTCCTTTGACCAGGCAGGCTTCCAAAGTTTGCCAGCTTGTCCCTCTGGAACTGATTTCTGACTCTCTCCTCTTTGTTTCACACCCTCCCTCTTTGAGAGCAAAACTCTTCTCTGCTGCCTGCAAAGATCGTATGCTCTCCTAGGCAAGCTGCTGTCGATACTTTGTTGCCTCCTGCAAAAAGCATTCTGCAAAAGTCTGGCAAATATTCTGTGTTTTAAAATGTGTGTGTGCAAGCTGCTCTAACAATTCCTCCCAAACCACCTCTAAATACTCTGTCACACCTTCCCCCTTTAAAGGGAATTTTAATTCTTGAGTTAAATTCAGTTATAACTAAACTGTCCTAAAATCACTAAAGAGATAACAATACACAATATATAACAAGTTATAATAGTCATTCAATTTTGAAAGTAGTTTTATACACTATCAATTTTAACATCTTGACAAACAATCAACAATCACATTATTTACACCTCTGATATGGTTAATTTGCAGATCATATTCTTGTAATATCAAACTCCAGTTTCTTCATTTTATTCAAAAACACCAGAGGATTATGGTCAGTGAATATAACAATTGGTTCATGAGAGGTACCAAGATACACATCAAAATTCTGCAGAGCAAATATAATAGCTAACAGTTCTTTTTCAATAGTTGAATATTTATTTTGATGAACATTTATTTTTTTTGAAAAGTAGGCAACTGGATGGTCAATTTCATTATGTTTTTGCAATAAAACGGCACCTGCTGCTCCCTCACTGGCGTCCACTGCTACAGAAAATGGTCTGTCAAAATCAGGAGATTTTAACACAGGGAAATGTCATAGCATCTTTAAATTTTCTAAAGCTGCCTGACAATCAAGTCCACACAAATTTCTCCCCTTCAAAACTTTGCTTAAAGGAAGAGCAACCTGAGCAAAATTTATCTTTTGGGCAACTTTATTGAAAGAATCTAACTAAATTCCAAATCTCATTTGTTAAAATAGCTTTAGTTGTGGCTAAGAAATATATTGCAATTACTTGGAAGTTTGATTCCCCTTTACATATAGCACGATGGAAACAGAAATCACATATGTAACATATTTATAAAAATATGGCAACCGTATTTGGACTGTATAGGGGCCCAAATATAAAAAGGTACTACTATTATAAAAATATAAGTGACCTCTCCAAAGAAGATTTTCTTTTTAAACCCAACAGTAAGCCCTGGCAGTGTATGGATTTATACTATGAAGGTGGAGGGAGGGAGGGAGGGAAGGGGTTGTTGTGTTTTGATTTGTAAGAAAAAATTTATATACATATGTATTCATATATATTTTGAAAGTAGAAAATTTTGGTAAGTATATTTAAGGAAAAAAAACAAAAATAAAAAAAAATGAATGGAAACAATGCAGAATACCTGACAGCTGTGACAAAGCCTAGAAGACATCAGGGAAGAACCACTGTGGATCCCCTTGTCTATTGATGATCTGCATCTGAACATGATATATGGGCTGCTTTCAGGAGAATGAATTCAAGGAAAGCATCTGGTCTGGATTGACTACCCAATTAATTATTGAAAGACTGTGCTGACCAACTTGCCAATGTTTTTATGGATAGCTTCAATATCTCACTCTGTCAGGGAGAGGTACACAACTGTTTCAAACAGGACTCGATTGTAAAGGTGCCCAACAAGAGTGTGATAACTTGTCTTAATGACGACCGACCAGTGGAGCTTGCATCCATAGCGATTAAATGTTTTGAGAGTCTGGTGTTGAAGCATATCAGCTCCTGTGTGAGCAGTGACATAGGTTTGTTCCAATTTGCCTACTGCAACACAGGTCTCCAGCAGATGCCATTTCACTGGCGTTACACAAAACCCCTGGAACACCTGGACAACAAAGATGTATACATCAGGATGCTTTTTTATTAACTACAGTTCAGTATTCTACACCATCATCCCCTCAAAACTGATCAGCAAACTCAAGACCTGGGTCTCAGTACACTGTAGTGTAATTAGATCCTGGATTTCCTCAATCAATTCAATTTGGCAAGAACATCTCCATCCATATCGGAGCACCACAGGGTTGCATACTTAGCCCCCTGCCCTACTCATTTTGCATGTACAACTGTGTGGCTCGGTATAACAACAACACAAATTACAAATCAGCTGATGTTTCCACAGGATGGGAAGTACAAAAAGGGTGTGATAAATTAGCATACAGGAGGGAGATTGAAAACTTGGCTGAATGGTGCACCAACATCCTCTCACTCAATGTCACCAAAATTAAGGAGCTGATTGTAAATTTTAGAATAAAAACTAGAGACGTATGATCCAGTGATCATTGTGAATTCAATTTTAATTCCTGGGTCATTATCTCAGAGGGCCTTTCCTGGACTCAATATACTAGTGATATCGTGACAAAAGCATGTCAGCGTCTCAACTTCGGGAGTTTGTGGAGGTTCAACATGACATCAGAAACCATGGCAAAATTCTACAGATGTGTAGTGTGGATTCCGGAGGGCCATGTGGCCCCTCTGCAACCTGGTGGGAATGAGGATTGTGGAATGTAATGTGGTCTCTCCGTCTGAAACCAAGTAGATAGTGACATCTCTGTCTTGGGTAAACTTATACCTCTCATTTTGTTTGTTTTAGATTGGTCACAGTGTTTGAGCTACCGAAAGAAAATAGACACACACCTCGAGTGAAGTTCAGTTTATACAAGTCTTTATTACTAAATCTAAAGCTGAATTCACACTACAATATGCAAGCCCTTCCCAATTATACTTATCAATGCCTGGACTGGTCCCAACTGCCAAAGCGAGGCGACGACTGCACACTTGTAGTAGGTTGTCTGGGCGCCGGTAGCAGCTTCTCCACCTCCCCGGACCGAGACGTTGGTTTGGAATCTTGAAGTTCTTCTTCTTGCTGAGAGATGTTGCCACCTCTTGGAGAGTCTCAAACTTCAGCAGTGGGACCATGGCTTATATTACCCAAAAGTTGTTTACTTCAGATCTTATCTCTTTGAACAAATGATTTAATTATCTTCAAGGTCTCCTGACAGTCTGCGACCAACAAAAGACAACTGCATCTCTTGACCTCATGGTGGAAGTTGGATAATGTCTACTGATTCATATGCATCCCTGGGCCCCATAGTGTAAATTTAGATAATGTCTTCCTATTCAACTGCATCCTGGGCCCCATAGAGCAGGGGTGTCAAACTCAAATTCACGGAGGGCCAAAATTAAAAACTTGGACTAAGTCGAGGGCCGAACTAAATATTTATTGAAAATTTTCAACAACATCTGCATGTTTTCTCTTCTTTCAACATTTGTAATGTTAAACTTTTTCTTATTAAAATAAATGTTTAATAATAGTTTTGGATAAACTCTTTCCAGAAGCATTAACAAATGAGAAATAAAATATTCAATAAATAATATTTCTCTATAGAGGATTTGTCAAATGTTGCTAGTGTGCTGTCGAATAGTAAAATCTGAGGGCGATTGAGAATGTGGGAGAATAACATGATTCCTGAAACAATCAAATGGGTGACTGATTGTGGGCATGAACTCTAGCAGGGTTATTTGCCATGCCCTTTTTCCATTGGTACAGATATCCTTTGATTGACACACTTTTCAAGTTTTATGCCTAATGAGCTTGTATCCAGGTGCAGGACCATTTTTAACCAGGAATATATTTATCACTGTGACATGAAACTATTGGAAGATCGTTTTATCCTGAGATTAAAGTTTATAATACTTACTCAGGCCTGTGTGCGGGAGGGCGGGGTTTGCGGGCGATCAGGTTGGACAACGACAGTGCGGGGGCATCGGCTCTCATTGCAGGGTGGCATCTCGGGGGATCAGCGGCCCCATCAGCGTGAGTCGCGGGTCGGCCTGCGGCAGGGAGGGGGAGTGGGCAACGGTCCTGGCGAGGTCAGGCCCGAGCCCACCGGTTCCGGGCGCTGGGAAGCGGCCTTGGCTTCCCCTGACACCAGCCAGGCCCCAAAACCAGAGTACACGGTGAGACCCTGCAACGTAAACAGAGGAGGTGGGGGCGATTAGCAGGCTGATGCCAATGCATTCTGGGATTTGTTGTATTACTGTGCATGCGCTATAATGGTGCGGCGGCCAGCGGGCCACCTCTAATACATTTTTGAAATGATCTTGCGGGCCAAATATAATTATATCACGGGCCCAATTTGGCCCGCGGGCCAGAGTTTGACGTGTGCCCTATGCCATCGGAACTCTGTAATTAGTAAGGGATTGCTTAAGGTGGGATGTGAGTGGGAAGGAAAGGGTGAGAATCACTGCTCTAGACCCAATTGTCACTGAAATATTTTGCTTGAGAAAAATTGTCATTGGCCCATTTCCTTTAGCGTTCTGAAACCGTGCACATGACGAGTCAATGAGGGATGATTAAAGCAGTGATCTTCAAACTTTTTCTTCCCACCCACAGTCCACCTTAAGCAATCCCTTACTAATCACAGAGCACCAATGGCACAGGGACGCGAGTGGAAAGAAAAAGGTTGAGAACTGTTGTATTGTGGTAACTCCACATCTGATTAGGTTAATTGTTAGGCAAGTGGTCAGAGAAGGACCCCCCCCACCCCAAGAAAGGTTTAAATCACAGGAACAAAATAAGCTTCCGTCTCACTGCTCCCAATCTTACACACAGTCCTGATGTGGAATGTGGGGTCGCAGCTCCACGTTCACCCGAGTTCAGGTGCTGTCTGTGTGGAGTTTGTACGCTCTCCCCTTGTCTTGGACCAACAGGTAAGTCGGCTGACGAAGGCACCCGAACCCCCCGTTGAAACGCCAGCATACGGGGCGGTGGAGGAATTGGCTGAGAAGAGCGCGTTGCTCCCACCCTCCTCCCATAGTTGGAGAGGGATTAAACTGCGATCTCACGGCGCCGGGCTCGTCTCCAACAAAAGGAGCGGGAGGCAGGGTCCGCCGCGCACGGAGCGAGGGGGAAGGCATCGCCAACGAGACGTTCGGTCCGGCATCGCCGCTGAAGCGCAGACCCAGCGAGGATGGTCCCCAACTCCAGCCACGTCTGTGTGTCCGGGAGCCGGGCGGGCTGAGTGCGGCGCTCCAATCCCCGGGATTCGGGACTCTGAGATCCCTCCACACCTCCGGCGTCTTCATTTTCACCTTCAGTGTGCATGCGCTATAGTGGCGCGGCGGCCAGCAGGCCAACTCTAATATATATTTAATATGATCTTGCGGGCCAAATATTTGGCCCGCGGGCCAGAGTTTGACATGTGTGCCATAGTGGAATTTAGGTGTGGCTACTAAATATGCATCCTGGGCCTCATAGTGGAATTGAGATTATGTCTTCTGATGCACCTGCATCCCTTCTTTCATATAAATCCAACATTACAATCTCCAACTGGAACCTAATCGGAAGTCGCATCACCTGCCAATCAAGGTTGGACTCTGCCAACCCATTAGTGCACGCCTGACCATTGACCACTTTAAATCACTTACTGATTACCTGGGTCAGACTCCCTAGTTTTTACTAAATATAGCAGATCATCCTCTTTGCTCCTTGATTCTGACTATGAAAGCCAGGTCGCAAACTGTGGACGTTGCTGGAGGAGTCGTTGGTAAGGTGTCCACTACACTTAGAACAGGACCGTAGCAGTGTGTGGGAATACTTAGCATTGAGCTGTACCCCGTTGGTACAGGGAATGGAGAGTGCATGTTGGTGTCCCTGTCTTGTAAGAGTGTTCTAGTTACCGAATATTACTCCACGTGTGTAATAAAGAGATCGAGAGATCGCTGTATCCAATGTGAATGCTTAAATTGTTTTAGTATCAAGTGTTATTTTGTGTCTTCCCCATTACGATTTCCCCGTGTGTGCAATCTTTTGTTTAGCCTGTGTCTGGACACACTTCTCTGTTAGCCCACCAAATCTGATTTAATCTCACAAAATGTGCCTACTGGCTGCTTCTCAGCCTGGTGTGTGGGCAGCAATACGTCTGAGCGGAAAGACCTGAAAAAGGTAGTGGACACTGTCATCGGAGAGTAGCAGCAATCAAGGATCCACACCATCCAGGACATGCTCTGTTCTTGCTGCTGCCATCAGGAAAGAGGTATAGAGATATTTTCCAGGGTTTCTGGTATCATACCAAACCTGAGGAGGATTGGTATGACACTAGAAACCCTGCCAAATTTCTACAGATGCGCTGACTGACTGCATTATTTTCTGATATTGGGACACCGATACCCCTGAGCGTAAAGCCCTCCAAAAGGTAATGGACACAGCCCAGGACATCACAGGCAAAACACCCCCCATTATCGACAACATCTACAGGGAGCAGCAATTATCTAAGGCCCACACAAACCGGAACATGCTCTGCCATCAGGAAAGAGGTATAGATGCCACAAGACATAGATGCTACCCCTCCATCATCAGACTCCTCAACAACAAAGTCATTCAGTGACTTAATTAAGATCTCTTACTTATGTACTTTATTTTTTAAATTCTCTGTATTGCACGGTCAGTTTGTTTATATTCATTATCTGTTTACAGTTCCTTATTTGTTTACACGTGCTGTATATACTATGTGTAGTTTTTTCTTGCACTATGTAGCATGAATAAAAGCTCTCATGACTGGAGGGAGAACAAACACTTTTATTAGCTTATAACTATGGGTAGGGTTTCACAGTAGTCTTCAGAAGGGTTTAGGTGGGAAACTGGGATTTAATTTGTAGGGAAAGGTTAAACGTCAGGTCTTTATTCTTTTGAATGTAGAAGGTTGAGAGGAGATTTGATTGAGGTATTTTACAATTATTAGGGGTATAGATAGAGTTGATGTGGAGAGGCTTTATCCTTTAAGAAAGGGAGAGATACAAATAAGAGAACATGAGTTGGGGACAAAGGTTTAGAGGAAACATGAGGGGGGACTTCTTTACTGCATTCATGGGTGTGTGAAACGAACTTCCAGACAAAATGGTGGAGGAGAATCGATAGCATTTAAGGAGAAGTTGGATATGTATACAGACGGAAAAGGAAGGAAGGGTTATGGGTTGAGTGTAGGTCAGTGGGGTTAGGTGGGAGAAACTGTTCGGCATGGACTAGAAGGGCCAAGTTGGCCTGTTTCTGTGCTGTAATTGTTATATGGTTATATGTGAGCAGATGGCTGTAATGGAGGATTTAGACCAGCTTATGCAAGGGATGCAGTTGCATCAGGAGACATAATCTAAATTCCACCATGAGGCCCAGGATGCATATGAATTAGTAGATACATCTAAATTCCACCATGAGGCCCAGAGATGTAGTTGTCTTTTGTTGGTCACAGACTGTCAGGAGACCTTGAAGATAATTAAATCATTTATTCAAAGAGATAAGCTATGAACAAACAATTTTTTGGGTAATATAAGCCATGGTCCCACTGCTGAAGTGGAGACTCTCTGAGCGGTGAAAACGTCTCTCAGCAAGAAGAAGAACTTCTAGCGTCCAGCTAACATCCCGGTCGGGGGAGGTGGAGAAGCTGCTACCGACACCCCGACAACCTACTACAAGTGTGCGGTCATTGCCTCGCTTCGGCAGTTGGGACCAGTCCAGGCATTGATAAGTATAATTGGGAAGGGCTTCCATATTGTAGTTTGAAATCAGCTTTTGAATTTGTAATAAACATTTGTATAAACTGAACTGCTCTCGGTGTGGGTGTCTATTTTCTTTCGGTAGCTCAAACACTGTGACCAATCTAAAACGAACAAAATGAGAGGTACAAGTTTACCCAGGACAATGGGGGTGGAGCTGGGAGTCGGGGCCAGCCATCAGCACAACACACTACCAGTGAATCCCAGTTCACTACATTCACCCCTTCCTGCAGAATTTAGGCTCTGTGAATGAAGACAGAGAAAATGGATTCCAAAAAAAGGTTGAAAAATATACAGTTATTTACAAATTTAAAGATTTAAGTGGTTTGGGGGTCTGGAGATCCTGCTGGAGCGCCTTATCACCAGGGGGCCTTGGACTCCTTGGGTTTCCTGGTACCCTTGTGAGGGAGGAGATGTGGGCTGGGTCTCCAGCTCAATGGTGGAGGGGGATGCACTTTATTCCTGAACCAGATCCCCCAAGGAACTGACTGGGATGGTGTCCTCCCTGCCATCCGGGTACTCCACATAGGCGTACGTGGGATTGGCATTGGACAGTTTTACCCTTACGACCAGGGCCTCGGACTTGCTTCTCCTCACATGCTTCCTGAGAAGGACTGGACCAGGAATGGTGAACCAGGTTGGGAGTGTAGTTCCCGATGCCAATCTTCTTTTGAAATTGAATATGACCTCGTGAGGAGTAGCGTTGGTCGCAGTACATAGTAGTGACTGGATGGAATGGAGCGCCATAGGGAGGACTTCCTGCCGGCGTGTGTCTGGAAGGCCTTTTGACTTCAGGGCCAGTTTGACAACCTTCCAGATCATGGCATTCTCCATTTCCACCTGTCCGTTCCCCCTCAGGGTTGTAGCTAGTAGTCCTGCTGGACATAATGCCCTTCACCAGCAGGTACTGGCATAGCTCATAACTCATAAAGGATGAGCCCCGGTTACTATGAATATAGCTGGGATACCCAAACAGGGCGAAAATGGAGCCTATGGCTTTCATAACTGACGAAGTGGACGTGTCTGGACATGGGATGGTGAACGGGATGCGGAAGTACTCGTAAATGACAGAGAGGAAGAAGGTATTCCTGTTCGTGGAAGGGAGAGATCCTTTAAAATTCACACTGAGCCTTTCAAAAGGCCTGAATGACTTGATCAGGTGCATCTTTGCGGGGCATTAGAAATGTGGCTTGCAGTCTGCGTAGACCAGGCAAGTCCTGGTCATTTCCCTGATGTCTTCCATGGAGTAGGGCAGATTGCGCGCCTTGACAAAATAAGCCATGCAGGTGACCTCTGGATGGCAGAGCTCATTATGCACAGACCACAGATGGCCGGTGTGTGTAGGGGCACAGCTTCCTCTGGTTAAGGCATCTGGTGTCATTAATAGCTCCTGGCCAATAGGCAATGCCATAATTGTAGGTGGAGAGCTCGATCCTCCACCTGGCAATTTTGTCATTTTTGATTTTGCCCCCTTGATATTAAACATGAATATGACTGAGTGCTGGTTAGTGAGGAGTGTAAATTTCCTACCAGCCAGGTAGTGTCTCCAGTGCCTCACGGCTTCTACAATGGCTTGAGCCTCCTTTTCTTCCAATGGATTCCAGAGCTCGTGGCCTTGTAATGTCCAAGAAAAAAATGAAACCTGCCTGCCCACCTGGTTGAGGTGACCAAGACTACATCCGAAGCGTTGCTTTCCACTTGGAAAGGTGCATTCTCGTCCACCACGTGCATGGCAGCTTTCGCTATATGTTTCCGGAGGTAGTTAAAAGCCATTTGGGCTTTGGCCTAGAGGGGGAACTTAGTGACTTTTAAGAGAGGGCGAACCTTATCCACATATTGAGGGATCCACTGGGTGTAATATGAGAAAAACCCCAGGCATCTCCTCAACGCCTTTTTGTGGTCCTGGGAACGGGGAGCTCTAACAGAGGGTGCATCCTATTGGGATCAGGGCCAATGGTGTCATTCTCCACCATGTAGCCAAGGATAGCCAGATGTTTAGTCCTGAACATGCACGTGCCGCATGGAGAAAACACTGGAGGTTGGCGTCATGGTCTTCCAAGGTGTGGCCAGAGATGGTGACATTATTGAGGTTGGGGAAGGTAGCCTTCAATCCATACTTGTCCACCACTCTATCCATCTGCCTTTGGAAGATAGATACCCCATTAGTGATAGTGAAAGGGACCCTCCAGATTTGATAGAGACAACCATTAGCCTCAAATGTTGTATATGGATGGTCCTCAGAATGGATTGGCAGCTGGTGATAAGCAGCTTTCCACCGATGGTCGAATATCATTCACCATGTCTGAAATTCGAGGGTGGGGGGCTGTACATCCAGGAGTGTGTACCGATTAATAGTTTGGGTATAGTCAATTACTAGCTTGGGTTTGTTTTCTCCTTTTACCACTACCACTTGCACTCTTGGGAGGGGACCAGAATACCCCAAAGTCACGCTTTTAAGGTGATACAGGAAGTCCAGACCCAACAACACTGGGTCTGGACAACATCAAGTATATACAAGCGAAATTTACAGAATTCCCCCTCCCCACTTCAAATGATAGATGTACTATACAATGATGTTGAACACACGTAGATTGCGAATGAGACACAAGGAATATGCGATAATTGGAAGGATACATCTATTGGTTGTATTTTTGCAAAGTCTGTGAGTCTATGAAGCTTTTAGTAGGCATTTAGTGGAATGTCAGTTCATCTTCACAGTCAAGGATAAGGGGGAAATTTTTTAGGACTGAGATGAGGAAAAATTTCTTCTCTCAGAGGGTGGTGGATCTGTGGAATTCTTTGCCACATGAAGTAGTTGAGGCCGGTTCCTTGTCAATATTTAAGAGTACGTTAGATTTGGCTCTTGTGGCTAAGGGGATCAAGGAGTATTGGGAGAAGGCAGGAAATGGATTCTGATCAGCCATGATCATATTGAATGATGGTGTAGGCTTGAAGGGCCAAATGACCTACACCTGCACCCACTTTTCTATGTTTCTATGTCACTGGAGTTGCTGAGCTGGTGAGGTCTGTCCTGATCTAGGACCATCGAGGCTAGGACCCTGAATACTCCTTACTCCAACCCACCGTCCTGGGTTGCCATGTGTGGGTAAGATGGCGTCGACTTTGTGGCATGGCAAGATGACTGCTCTCCTTTTTTCTGACGATGATGGCACCAAGTTTAAAATTGTGTCATGGCAAGATGGCCTCTGAGCCTTTTCACACCATTTCCTCACTGCCATCCTCCGTCGGCATGTAGTGTAGCAAGTGGGTTTGGGTGAATTCGGGGCAGATGGCATGAGAGTAGAATCAGATCCAGGAACGGTGCAGGCTGCGGACTTCCCCTGGCTTCCCCTCGCACAGCAAACACTCGCCCTTGACACAGCTGAACACACTGTGTGTTTACCCCAGCAACAATATTGGGGATGCCTGCTCTTGCCGCATAAAAAGCACTCCCTAGCATGGGAAGCAGCAACCGTTAGGGCAAAGGTAGCGGGAGCAGCCGGTCTTTGGAAGGGGTTACCTGGGTGAGTGATCTTGCTGGCTTTAAGGTCATCGTTCTTGAGCTTGGCCTGTTCCAATTATTTGACTAGTTCAATGTGGCTAGCCAGGTCCTTCTTACCCGACTCAAGTAGTTACTGACTCATGTACCTCGAGCGGATCCCCATGACTAGAGTGTACCAGATCTGTTCTTCCACACGAATGCAGCCCATAGCCTCTTTGAACCTGCACTCTTGGCAAGTGTCCACAGATCCAGAGGTAGTCATCAATGATCTCGCCTGGCTGTTGGCAACATCGAGTGAGTTGGTGCCTCGCTAGGTCCTCGTTTTGTGACTTCAGGTACCTAGCCTTCAATGCCTCGATGGCAGTGTCATATGTAGTGCAGTCCCTGATGACTACGTGCCCTTTCGTTCCTACCTTCAAAACTAGTGTAAACCTTGTGAGTTCATCGGTGTGGAAGACGTCTCTGGTCGCTTTCAGGTAGCCCTGGAAGCAGTCTACCCAGTATGTGAACTCCTCTGCCACATTGGGGGACAGAGGGCCTATCAGCAGCAGATCAGGCTTGAGTAGCACTTCCATCGTTTGGGAAATAAGCTAATAAAATTATAGTGTGAATGAAAGCTCTCATGACTGCAGGAAGAGCAAATGCTTTTATTAGCTTATAACTATGGGTAGGGTTTCACAGTAGTCTTCAGAAGGGTTTTGTGTTTAGGCAGGAAATCAGGGTTATATGTGAGCAGATGAGGTGGAGCTGGGACACAGGGCCAGCCATCAGCACAACACCCTACCAGTGAATCCCAGTTCATTGCACACTACCATTAAGTGGTAATTCTGCCTCGCCTGCAGAGAAAGAATATCAGGGTGGTTTGTGATGTCATGTATGCGCTCTGTCAATAGATCTGAAATAGATGCCACAGACTCATATCACCTGGTTCAGGAACAGTAGCTACCCCAACACCATCAGACTCCTGAACAACAGATTCAATCAGAGACTTATTCAATGACTCTTACTTTACACATTTTTCTGTCTGGCACAGTCAGTTTATTTACATTTTTTTCTTTTGACTATGTATATTTTTCTCGAGTCTATTTTGCACTACTGATATGTAGAAATTCTGCCTGGCCTGCAGGAAAAAGAATCTCAGGGTGGTATGTGATGTCATGTGTGTCCTCTGACAATAAATCTGAACTTGGTCGTGATAAAGTGCTCAAATCTGAACGTTGACTAATCATGCCTCCTCATGGATGCTGCCTGTCCTGCTGCATTTTTTTCGTGGCAGTAACCATTTTCCTACCAATGGAATGCTATGGGGGAACTCAGCATTTCAGTGTTTGCTCAAGATTCCAATATCTGCACGTTTTGTGTTTGGCTTTTTTCGCCATTTTCATTGGTGTTTCGTACTAAATTAGTTGGTAATTTTCCTGACCATTTAACTAGAATTTAGAGTCCTCGATTGCCGGGGGGCTCGCAGTGCAGTTGCAACTTTGGCCAAAGACTTGGCTGAACCTGCTACATCCCGCCACTAGTGGCGCCACCGACCTGCTCACGGAGCTGATTTTGTTAGTCCCATCTTGTCCGCAGCTCTTCGTTCCTTGGGGAAGGCCTTGAAGCCGGTCGCCACACGGTTCCCTTCGGAGATGGCGGTGAGAGCTTCAGGTGTGTGGCAGGTCTGGTCGAAGAGGCTGTTCCCGTTCAGCTGCCCCGGTCCTGCGCCGTGGGGACGGACCGTGGCCTTGGCTCGGTGCACAGAGAGGGACTGCGGCCGGACCGGAGCAACGACCCGGTTCAAGCACACGGCGAGCCTGCGGGCGCAGCAGCAGCGTGAAGCCGAGGGAGAGGAGCCGGGGCCGGAGCGGTTACCAGGAGCAGGGGCGGCTGGGCGGCAAGGTGAGGCACGTGGATACTCCACGCACATCGTGTGTGCAATCAGATGAACCCAGAGCAATACAGCACAGAATGAGTCCCTTCGGCCCTTCTACCTAGATCCACTGACCTGCACCTGGGCCATATCCCTGCATGCCCCTGCTTTCCATCTACCTGTCCAAAAAAGAGAATTTACCAATTCATCTGGCAGTTAGCTCCACACTCTCACCACACTGCTTGAAGAAGTTCCTCCTAATGTTTCCTTTAAACTTTTCCCATATCACCTTGAACCCATGTGCTGTCTTAATGATCTCTCCTGTGGAAAAAGCCTTCTTGTTTTTACCCATCTACACTGGCAATGCATCCCATAAGATGATGGTGGTTCCTTTCTGTCACTTTGAGATTTGATAAGTGGTTCCCCCCACTCCTCAGAAAAGAACAGTGTATGCGTGAATGGATTTCGGTGAGTAGGGGCTTGCTCAGGTCCAGACCCACTGTCTCGACATCCCTCCCGGATCCAGCAGCATGGTGAGGTTCAAGACGGCTGGGGGAAGTTCTGTTGCAGTGAATGGCCAGACCAAGCTTCGATGCAAAGGATGCCTTTACTGCACTTCACGGCACATATTTACTAAATGGCCATTGATGCTCCAAGAGGGTTCGTCCGCCTTTTGACAGATTTTGTTCAGCCACCCTCCACACCAGGCAAGTCTGGTGGGGGAGCCAGTTTAGTCGCCAACCACCTGGCCATGCGACAGGTAGTACTGGGTTACTCTATCAAATCTCCCCTCGTTCATCAACGCTCTGGGGAATAAAATCTAGTTAACCGTTCCCTTTCACTCAGTGCTTCAAGTCCTGACAGCATCCTTGTAAATTTCCTCTGCATTCTTTCAATCTTATTAATATCCTTCCTGTAGTTAGGTGACCAAAACAGGACACAATACTCCAAATTTGGCCTCACCAATATCTTGTTCAACTTCACTACAACATCCCAACTCCTTTTTCAAAAATTTTAGACATACAGCATGGTAACAGGCCTTTCAGCTCACAAGCCCGTGCCACTCAATTATACCCAATTGACTTACAACCCGAGTATTTTTTTTTTGAAGGATGGAAGGAAACTGGAGCCCCAGGGAAAACCCGTGCTGACACAGGGAGAATACAAACTCCTTACATACAGGGCAGGATTCAAACCCCAGTCCTGATTGCTGGCGCTGTAAAGATGTTGAGCTAACTGCCTCACTCAATACTTTGATTTGATTTATGAAGTCCAATGTGCCAAAAGCTATTTTTAATACCCTATCTACCTGTGACAATTGTCAGGGTATTCTGTGTCTGTATTCCCAGATCCCTCTTGAACCGCACTCTTCAGTGCTTTGCTGTTTACTGTGGGTTATTCTTCCAACATATAACAACTCACATTTGTCTGCATTAAATTCCATCTGACATATAATATCCCATTTTTCCAGCTGGTCCAGATCCCTCTGCAAGCTTTGTTTGCTGTCCACTGCACCTCCAATGTTATTGTTATCTGAAAACTTGCTGATCCAATTTACCACATCAAAATTTTTTGTCATGAACAAGTCATAAAATTCGGTGTTTTGCGGCAACATCATAGTGCAAATATATATATTATAATATTCTTACAACATTACTATAAAAAAATTAAAATAATAGAGCATGAAAAGTAAGGCATTGATCATTGATTCAATGATTATTCAGGAATCTGATGGCAGCAGGGAAGAAGCTGTCCTTGTGCCACTGAGTGCTCGTCTTTACGGTCCTGTACCTTTTCCCTGATAGTTACAGAGCGAAGAGGGTATGGCCTGGGTAGTTGGGGTCTTTGAGCATAGAAGCTACTTTTTTAAGACACCGCTGCATGTAAATGTCCTCAATGGGAGTGAAGTCTGTGATGTCGCAGGCTGAGTTAACAACCCTTTGGAGTTAACTCTTAACCTGAGAGTTGGCGCCTCCAGACGAGGCAGTGATGCAACCAGTCAGAATGCTCTCCACGGGACACCTGTGGAAGTTCACGAGAGTCTTCAGTGACATACCGAATCTTCTCAGACATTATCATTGATGTAGATCAGTATTCCCTATGCCATAAGTGCTCTGTGATTAGTAAGGGATTGCTTAAGGTGGTATGTGGGTGGAAAGAAAAAGGTTGAAAACCACTGTTTTAATTGACTTGTTATGTGCACAGTTTCACAACTCCAAAGGAAATGGGTCAATGACAATTTGTCTTGAGCAAAATATTTCAGTAACAATTGGGTCTAGAGCAGTGATTCTCAACCTTCCCTTCCCACTCACATACCACCTTAAGCATTCCCTTACTAATCACAGAGCACCAATAGCATTGGGATTACTTAAAGTAGTATGTGAGTGGAAAGAAAAAGGTTGCGAACCACTGATGTAGGTGATAAGCACAAATGCGCCCAGCACCGGTCCTGGAGATGCACCACTGCTTACAGGGGTCCACTCTGAGAGGCACTCTCTGGCTTCTCCCGTAAAATCAAAGACGAATCCAGTTTACTACCTCACCACGAACACTGAATGATTGAACATTCCTGAGTAAGCTCCCATGCAGGACCTTGTCAAAGGTTTTACTAAAGTCCATGTTGACAACATCCACGACCTTTCCTTCTTCATCTTTCCTGGTAACCTCTTTGAAAAACTCTACAAGATTAATTGAACAATTGTTTAAACTTTGTTGGATTTATTCTTGAAAAGGATGCCAGTTTCCTCATGGCGAAGATCAAGGGTGTTTCCTCTTGGGGAGGATCATTGGGGTCCTGAGCATTTGAGCTCCTTTTCATTCATGTTTCATTATAGCAATCTCAACCTGTTACTAGAATATGGAAGGAGAGGGAAATGGTCAGTACCTTCCATTATTACAAATGATTCCAGCTGACAAGTGCATAAGGAGTAGATGTCAAGTGAAGCTGGATTAAATTTTGAGCTGTCAAGTAACCCTGTGTATGCTTACCGTGTATAGTCGCATTATGCATAATGGTCATCAGGTTACAGGTGAACAATTTGTACAACTGAACTTTGGAACCTTCAGGTGATGGGAGAAAGATGACCCTACCCAACCCCATCTTATCAAAAGGCTCAGGCCTGAAATATTGGTTATGTATCTTTATCTTTGCTATATTTAGAACACTGGGTGACTTGCTGAGTTTCTCCAGCAGTTTTGTCTAAACTACAATCACAGTGTCTGCATACCTTCTTGTTTAATTCTTACTCCACCCCAAATGTCCCCCAGTTTTCTTTCAAGGATCTTGTCTAATTTATTGTTTAGATTTACAGACTCTACTCCAAGAGTTCCCACAGCCAAAAGGCCTTCTGGCCCAGGTTATGCAGCGAGCCCTGAAAGTTTCTAATGTGAAGGATCACATTGTCTACAAATCGTTAAAAGGACGCACTAAAGTAAGTATTTCTTGCATCTTTATTTTCATTATAATAGTTAAATGATCAGACTGGACAAGAGACTTTTTCTCTGGAATGAACTTTGGATATTCCTGGATTCACCACACCTGGAATGTTCCTGTGAGAGATAAAAATACAAGGAAGACTGAGTGGATGATGAATATCAGCTTGGATTGCTGTGGTCAAATGGCCTGTTTCTCTGCCAAATATCCTCTGTTAACACATTTGGGAGATCATCATGATCTGTAGTGTTCTGTATTGTTTAATATATATTTTTTCCACATCCTTTCCAATATTTAAAGGTTGAATACCAGTATTCTTCACTTCAATCCCATTTAGACTCTTACGCTCCATGAAATATGTAGCCATCTTTATCTTCCCACCAAAATGTACCATTTAGCTACATTGAAAAATTACTTCTCAACTGTTTGTTCTGCACATTTATTATTGTCATCATGTATTTTGTATTAATCACACCCATAAATTTGATATAACCCACAAATTTTGAAATCATACCACAGGTTTTCAAGGCCAAATTGTTTAAGAGAATAAGATAAATGGAATTGGTGTAGTGAATTGTGAAAGCATTTTTTTTATAAAGTTCTCACCCACAGCCAACCAGGCCTCTTCCTTAGAGTTAGGATGAGGCTTATGCTTGTTCTCAACAATATTGAACTCAACAATATTGATCTGGGGGCATGCCACGTGATGACATGGGGCTAGACGGAATCCTTTCTCCATAAAAGTTTCAAAAAAGAGTTAAAAAGGCTGAAGTGATTAAAAGAACACAATACCACCTAAGAAGGATAAAATAATTACTATCTTTCAAGAACTTGAACAAGAAAAGGAAGCAGATAAAGAGAGGCCTACCTTGAAGAAGGATCCTGGAGCTGCCCGGAAGGTAGGAGCCCATGGGGATAAGCCTGGAGCTGGGGAGACTTTGGACGTTGCTGTGCAAGGTCTCCCCTGACAATGGCCACCTGCCACAGGAGAAGAAATAACTCTATGCATGTGTGACTCTTTGTGCACGTGCAGAACACAGAAAAAAAACAGGCAATTTTTAAAAAGGCACAAGAAGCCTCCAGCTCCAGCGATCAAGAAGAAGAACAGGAAGAAGTGGAAATGTATGTCGAACAAAGAGTTTTGACTAAAAACAAGAGAAAAATAAAGAGATTTGTATATCTACAACAGAAATGAAGAAATATATGAATACGTTTCAGCAATCTCTGGTGCAATCAACAATGGAAGTTAAAAAATGTAATGAAAGTTTAATTGAAAATAAGGGTTATACAAAAAAAAGTGGGAAAAAATGTCACAAATGGATAAAAAAATTTGAAGTGGTGGAAGAAAAAAATTAAAGGGAATGAATTTGAAATTCAAAATGTTAAAGAACAAGTGAAAAAAGTTCAAGCAGAAGCGGGTGCAACAAAAGATCAACTAACTTAAAATATGGATATGTTAGAAAACTTCAGTCGAAGAAATAATATTGTGACAGATTGTGTTATGTTTGTATTGTATATAGATATGTTTTTGCAGGGCTTGTCCTTTTAGAATTTGTTTGTGATTTATTAGTTAATTGTTTTTTTTCCCCAAGCTAATTTAAAGCTTGTGTGTGGAAAAACAGCAGCAATGGATGTTGATACATTTTTGTCACAACCTTCACCTGCAGAGCAAGAGAAAAGAGGAACTGATGGTTATTTCTAAGGCATTAAAGTTGACTGAAGTCAAACATTGGATGAGGAAAATACAAATACAGAGGATTATAGTGAAATATTATATCGGTGAGGGAAAATTTGTTGATAAAGACAGATAATTTTCCAGAGGATAGATCTGTTGAATTGGAATTGGAGAAATTGAGGATGGAAGAAGAAAGAGAAAAATGGAGGGTGAAAGAGGAAAGAGAGAAACGGAGCATGTTGGAGGCTGAGAAACAGAGACAATATGAGGCAGACCAAGCTGAAAAACAAAGAGGAGGCTGAAAAACAGGAGATATGAGGTAAAGGAAACTGAAAAATGATGATGAAAGAAAGAAAATACGACTTGGAAAAGATTGAAAGGGACAGACAGTTTCAATTAGAGAAGTTAAAAATTGAGATGGATGGAGGGAGGTAAGAGAATTGAGGCTGTAACTCCTGGGGTGAGTTTTTGGCTAGTCGAGAGGCAAATCTAGTTCCTCCTTTTGATGAGGGAGATATAGATACATATTTTCAGCTTTTTGAAATGGTTGCTGAGAGCTCAAGATGGCCACAAGAAAAATGGTCTCTTAAGCTCCAAAGTGTATTGAAGGGAAAAGCACAAATTGCATTCTCTAGTTTGACTACAGAGCAAATGGCAAATTATGATACTGTTAAACAGGCAGTATTGAAAGCTTATGAGTTGGTTCCAGAAGCATATAGACAAAAATTTAGGAGTTTGGTGAAAACATGGAACCAATCTTATATGGATTTTGCTCTGGGGAAAATATGTATGTTTTGACTGTTGGTGTGCCTCAAAAGGAATAAATAATGATTTTAACAGATTGAGAGAATTTATATCAATTGAGGAAATTAAAAGGTGTGTTTCAAATGAGATTAAATTATACGTGGATGCGAGAGACATGGGAATGTGGCAGCAAACGGCAAGATTAGCCAATGAATTTTCCCTGATTCACAAAAATAAATTTCAGAATAGTAGGCATCTTCAGAGAGATATTTATTGTTCGTTGGACACAAACTGATCCCTTTTAATGAGCCATGTCAGTGTCTTGCTAAAGAAACTTGCCCCATCAAGGTTTTCCAGATGATAACCTCTTTCTTTCAGGTCACTACAGAGTTCCTTTTTTGTTTCACTTACTTCAAGTGAAACAATTAGGCAGCCAGTCCTCTGCTCTTGCATGAACCACTAGGACTTTGACCAGGCTGAGCTAAGAACTCACAACCCATCTTCCAAATGGGGGTTTTCCACAAGCTTGCCAGCTTGTCCTGTTCCAGTCCCAGCTGCTGCTGCTGAACTGTAGCACTGCAGAACTGATCTTTCTTTCTCTTCCCCCCCCCCCGAGAAAAAGCAGAATTGTTTGTATGTGACCGACACTTTAAAAAAAAAACCTGCCCCAATTTATCTCCCAAAAACATATCTATATACGATACAAAAACAACATAATCTGTCACAATATAAAAATTGTTGGACTTAAAGAAGGTGATGAAGGACAAGACATGAAGAGATTTTTGCAATGTTGGATCTTGCAATCTTTGGGAGTAACTGAATTTCAAGGAGATGTCGAGATTGAAAGAGCCCATAGAGCATTACAACCAAAACCGCAGCCAGATCATAAATCCCATTCAATACTGGTCAAGTTACTTCATTACAAAGTGAGGGAAAAGATCCTGGAACTTGTGGCAAAACAAACAAACGAGAGATAATCACCGTTAATTTACAATGGAAATAAGATTTTCTTTTACTCTGATATTAGTTCTGATTTGTTGAAAAAAAAGAAAAGAATTCAATGCTGTTAAAAATGTGTTATGGAAAAAAGGTTATACTTTTGTTTTAAGGTAACCAGCAGGATTGAAGATTTTTGTTCCTGAAGGATAAAATAGATTTTTTTCAGAATCCAATGAAGCAAAAGTGTTTGCAGATTCATTGCCTGAGAAAGAGAGGTGAGAACTGGGTGATACTTGAAATGAGAGAAGATGCAGAAAGATTTCAGCTGAGGATATAAAGTAGAAAAGGTAGGTTTTGAGAGAGAGTATTAGGGAGGAAAATTCTTACCCAGTACATTTATGAAAAACTGAAATTGGTAAATGGTAGAGGTTGAATAGATCGGAGGCAATAAAAGACAGTATAATATTTTGGGGGAGTTAGTTGGGGGCATGAGCCTGGCCTCTGTCTGGGGAGTCATGTGAGTAGGTGTGGTTTGATCACAACTTCTATAGATCAGGGAAGTAAGGACGAATTACTAATAATGTATGCCTTTGGTGGGGGGGGAGGGGTTCTATCATTTTCTGTATTTCTTTCCTTTTTCTTCACTAATGCACCTAAATATAATAATTATATTATGAATTATATTGTTAGCATTTTGAATGAGAGGAGTGGAGGTGGAAAGATGGACGGTTAGTAGATTGTCTGGAAGACAAGATGGCTGATAAATTGAATTTTATTAGTATTAATATTAACAGGATACAAAATCAAACAAGGTGGAATAAATTATTAGTATATATGAAAAAAAATTAAAATGGACATAGCTTTTTTTTTGCAAGAAACACATTTGACAGAAAAGGAATATGGAAAATTAAAAAGAGACTGGTAGAAACTGTAGTAGCACCATCATTTAACGCTAAGGCTAGAGGTACAGCAACATTGATAAATAAATAAACTACCAGTTAAAATACTGGATGTGAAATAGATGTCTCTGGAAGGGGTATGTTATGGTAAATTGTCAGATCTATTCAGAACAATGGACCCTAATGAATGTATATGCACCAAATGTAGACGATAGTAAATTTAGGCAAGATGTTTTTATGTATTTATCTTCTTCTTTGGCTTGGCTTCGCGGACGAAGATTTATGGAGGGGGTAAAAAGTCCACGTCAGCTGCAGGCTCGTTTGTGGCTGACCAGTCCGATGCGGGACAGGCAGACATGATTGCAGCGGTTGCAAGGGAAAATTGGTTGGTTGGGGTTGGGTGTTGGGTTTTTCCTCCTTTGCCTTTTGTCAGTGAGGTGGGCTCTGCGGTCTTCTTCAAAGGAGGTTGCTGCCCGCCAAACTGTGAGGCGCCAAGATGCACGGTTTGAGGCGTTATCAGCCCACTGGCGGTGGTCAATGTGGCAGGCACCAAGAGATTTCTTTAGGCAGTCCTTGTACCTTTTCTTTGGTGCACCTCTGTCACGGTGGCCAGTGGAGAGCTCGCCATATAATACGATCTTGGGAAGGCGATGGTCCTCCATTCTGGAGACGTGACCCATCCAGCGCAGCTGGATCTTCAGCAGCGTGGACTCGATGCTGTCGACCTCTGCCATCTCGAGTACTTCGACGTTAGGGGTGTGAGCGCTCCAATGGATGTTGAGGATGGAGCGGAGACAACGCTGGTGGAAGCGTTCTAGGAGCCGTAGGTGGTGCCGGTAGAGGACCCATGATTCGGAGCCGAACAGGAGTGTGGGTATGACAACGGCTCTGTATACGCTTATCTTTGTGAGGTTTTTCAGTTGGTTGTTTTTCCAGACTCTTTTGTGTAGTCTTCCAAAGGCGCTATTTGCCTTGGCGAGTCTGTTGTCTATCTCATTGTCGATCCTTGCATCTGATGAAATGGTGCAGCCGAGATAGGTAAACTGGTTGACCGTTTTGAGTTTTGTGTGCCCGATGGAGATGTGGGGGGGCTGGTAGTCATGGTGGGGAGCTGGCTGATGGAGGACCTCAGTTTTCTTCAGGCTGACTTCCAGGCCAAACATTTTGGCAGTTTCCGCAAAGCAGGACGTCAAGCGCTGAAGAGCTGGCTCTGAATGGGCAACTAAAGCGGCATCATCTGCAAAGAGTAGTTCACGGACAAGTTTCTCTTGTGTCTTGGTGTGAGCTTGCAGGCGCCTCAGATTGAAGAGACTGCCATCCGTGCGGTACCGGATGTAAACAGCGTCTTCATTGTTGGGGTCTTTCATGGCTTGGTTCAGCATCATGCTGAAGAAGATTGAAAAGAGGGTTGGTGCCAGAACACAGCCTTGCTTCACGCCATTGTTAATGGAAAAGGGTTCAGAGAGCTCATTGCTGTATCTGACCCGACCTTGTTGGTTTTCGTGCAGTTGGATAATCATGTTGAGGAACTTTGGGGGACATCCGATGCGCTCTAGTATTTGCCAAAGCCCTTTCCTGCTCACGGTGTCGAAGGCTTTGGTGAGGTCAACAAAGGTGATGTAGAGTCCTTTGTTTTGTTCTCTGCACTTTTCTTGGAGCTGTCTGAGGGCAAAGACCATGTCAGTGGTTCCTCTGTTTGCGCGAAAGCCGCACTGTGATTCTGGGAGAATATTGCTAAGGGAAAAGTTATACTAGGGAGAGATTTTAATTTTGCTTTTAATTGTATTAAAATATTTTTATGAGATTACAATATTTATTTCAATCATTACCCATTCATGTACTGGAATCATTCTTTCGAAGTTTGAATAAAATAATAAAAGTTTATTTGGAAAGCAAGATGTCAAGAATTCGTTTGGAAAAATTAACGTGAAAATTTGATCAGGGAGGACTAAGACTACCGAATTTTAAGAATTATTTCAAAGCAGCTCAATTGAGATTTTTGTCCTCCTGTTATCAAAGGGGTTAAAAAGCAGCTTGGGTTCAAATGGAAATGAATAAAATTGGTGAATTTATCCCAGAGCAAATTCTGTATAAATAGAATAGTGAATTATTCAAAGGAACTAAGGAGACATTAGTTTTAAAACATTTATTCAAAATATAGAATGGAATCCATATTGATAGAGGAATTAAAAATGATCAATTACCGACAATGTGAAAACAAAATCTACTTCTTCCTTTTATTTTGAATAATTCTTTACTTGATAATTGGTTCAGTAAAGGTAAACAGAGGATAAAAGTTTGTTTTTTTAGGATTTAAAAAAACTTTTGATCAATTAAAAGATAAATACAATATACATAACAATACAATTTTTCATATTATCAATTAAAATTGTATTTTAAAAAAAATTGGGAACAGATTTGAGGCTACCAAAACTAAGTGATACATTTATGGTCAAGAAATTTATTACTAATATGTATATAAAATTACAAGACCCTTCAAAGAAAAAGATTTGTATCAATCAAAAATGCGATGAGAGAAAGATTTAAATATACAAATTCAAGAGGAAATATGGGAAAAATTGTGTCAGTGTTATGAATACTGTTAATGCTAGATACCAAATGGTTCAATATAATTTTCTCCATCAGTTATATTTACTCCACATAAATTAAATGGACAATCCTAATTATTCTAATAAGTGTTTTTGATGTACAAAAGAAATTGACTTTTTTTTTTACATTCAATGTGGCCTTATGAAAAAGTGGTAAATTTTGGAATGATTGCATCTATTATCAGGGCAAATTATGAAGATAAAGATACAAAAGGATCCAAGAATTTTTTTACTTGGGGATATATATGAAAAGGATGTACAATTGAAATTGGATAAATGCCCAAAAAAAATTAAATATAGCAATAGCAGTTGCAAAGAAATGCATAGTGATAACATGGAAAGTCGATAATGAAGTATTATTAAGTAGGTGGCACAGTGAAATGCAAAATTGTATACCTTTAGAAAAAATTACATCTTGTTTAAGAAATCGACTTGAAATTTTTTTAATAGTATTTGGATTTTATGAATAAGTTTCCGTCTACCTCTTCCACCTTATCCACCCCTCATGATTCATTAATGATTAATTAATTATTATTATTACTACTAATTTCTAATTGCGAGGGGTGGAAGAGGTGGACTGATAATGTTATTGTATATGTAGTAGTAGCTGTCTCTTCTTTTGGGAGGGAGGGGTTGGGGAGAAAATGTAAAAATTGTTTTTTGTATCACTACGAACGATCAAATGATTAATATTGTATTCATTGAATTTTTTGTCTGTATTGACACAAATGATAAATAAAATTTTAAAAAACGAATATTGAACTTGCCAGACTTTATAACGTTGCTAGGTAATCTGTTTGGATCTTTTGTAAGCTATTTGTGGCTGCATCCTGTGATTTTTGGAAGTTCACTGCTTTCTTTTTCTTGACAAAGAAAACTCTCCTATATGTATCTTGGCCAAGAAAACTGGTGGTGGAGGGTTTCGGCACCAAGAAGATAGATGCAGAGAAACATGCTGCAGCAGTTGTTTGTGGAATATTCAAGGTATGATAGTATAGCTCATTGAATGTAATAAATTTTCACAGGTAGGGTTGAGAGTCACATTGCTTCAATTAGTTTTACTTGGACTTGTGATGTCTCAATTGAGGAGTCCTAGTGAACTTTCTCATGAATTAAAATTAAATGTTTTGGTACAGATTTTGATGAATTTTTTAACTGCATTTTCATCCTTGTGAAGGAAAGAACTAAATGCAATATGGCTCTTTATTTCACGGTTAAATGGATTGGGATTTTCTTTTTTTTTTTAAACAGCTTCTTTTACAATTAAAATGAGGTAAAAGTCAATGCATAAGCATTCAATGATCTCTGAAGTCATTAATGCAGTATGCATTAATGGATAGTTACTGCTGCCAAGAAGTTGTTCACAAAGGTTCAAAATTTCTTTTTTTGTCACTACACAATAATACATAAAATATACATGATTTACTTCAACTTTTGTCTGCCATAAGGCAGAGTGCCATGAGCATTGCACAGTGCCACTGACAAAAGGAGAAAGAGAAGCAAAAGGTAGTCTCTTCAGAGGCTGAGTGTCTGTGGATTCGCTTCCAGTGGTCCCGCAGCTCTGCAGCCACACAGACTCCAGTTCAAACCATTGGATACACTCAGGAAGCCTTCAGTGTCCCAGGCCCTACGGGGATCTTCTGGCCCTCAGCACCCTCTTGAACCCCAGTTCCGATGAGCCCTTCAACCACAAGTTTCCAGCAGCCTTTGTGAGTCCTTCAATCTTAATTCGGCAACAACCTGCAGCCTGTGAGTCTTTCAGCTGCTGAGCCCCTTGCTGTTTCACTGTCATAGTCACTGTCCTGTTGGGTCACCATTTATGTGTTTCCTTCCCAACGGAAGGGAGGAATGTTCTCCCTGCTTCTGGTGCTCTATGCCAACCTGCAGCTTCCTTAAGTCTGCAACCCATTGCCAAGCACGGGTGCCATATTGGGCACAGATGTTTGCGGTTGCAGAATATTTTAAAAAAAAAACCCAGCCTGCTTCTTTTACAGGCTGTTTAAAGGCTGCGGAGCCGTTGGGATCAGGACCGGGTAGAAAGACCCTGCGGAGTACCACTTTGTCTCCGCTTCCTGCTCTCTCTCCCTGGTCCACTTCAGCAGCATTGCTGCAGTTACAGCAGCCCTGGCAGTGCTGCTACTTGTTATGCCACTGGAGGCAGAATAACCTGGTGCCCAAGGATCTTTCCTCCTTTGGTGCACCAATGTCTTAGCTGATGGTGGGCTGACAGTGTTTTAAAATTGTGTTGTTTGGCAGCAATGGGGCCTCCTTGGACCGAAGAATCAGCTCTTCCAGGCTCAAGAGTATGAGCAATTAGCTGCAAAGTTTATTGATGGGGAAGCACAAGTGGGTTTGACGGAGGAAAATGAAGATGAAATGGTGGAAGAAGGGATAATGGACTGCACAGACTTCCTCTCTAACACAGACAAAACATCTCTGGACAAACCTTTGTCAAGGTATTAAAGATGTTTCCTTTCATCTGTTTTTGAATGAGGTGTTAAGTTTGACTGATGTTTGAAGACTGATGTGAATGGTTGTTTTCATGTAGCTTCTTTGATTCCATGCTTTTCGTCACAATTTGTTGCTATATTTAGGAACATCTTCAAGTCTGGATCAGTCATGAGGTAGAGCCCATGAAGATGACATTTAATGTTAACCATGCCCTTCATGAGTCTACCTACTCAGAGGAAAGAGAGCAAGCTACCGGTGAGCCTATGAAAGTATTCTGTATTGAATTACTTAGCTCCTTGTGTCCCAAGACTTCACCACTATTCACAAGGGACTAGTCAGGAGTATTATGGAACATTATCCATTTGCCTGGATGAGTGTAGCTCCAACAACAAGATGCTCTGTACCATCCATGATCAAATCAGTGTCTTAGTTTGAAACCCATCAACCACCCTGTATATTTAATCCACACCAACATACAGTGGCTGCAGCATGTGCCATTTATCTAATATACTGCAGTTGCTTGTCTATGCTTTTCTTTCCCAAATCCATATCCGCTGTCACCAAGAAGGACAAGCTCTGCTCGCCTGCTTTTGGCAGAGAATATAGTATGAGTGATGGGTGATTAGGAAGATGATCGGTAAATATGCCTGCAATCTTTTTGTAATTATTGCAATGATGTTTATTTTCTAATTGTTATATTTTGTGTCTGGTGCTTTTGTACATGGCTTTGGAGGCATGGGGGGAGGAGAAACCACTTTGACCCCAATCATTGAGTTGGAGACAATAAGGGAGGTGTGTAAGTTGATTTTGTATGCGATATGAATGGACCTTCTGCAACCCATCAGTGGTGTAATTTTCTTGTTGGGATAGGAATATTGAATAACCTTTCTGCTCTGAATTTGCAGATTAATTTGAAGTTGCAGAAATTAATGTGGGTCATGTTCCATTTATTGAGCACACTGCCTCCCTGCCTTTTATTTTTCATTAATAAACCTGACTTTTGATTAAAGCATTTTAAACAGACTGCACAGGGTGCTTTGGATGGGTCTTGGCCTCTGACCCTTAATCTCTCTCCTCGACAATGTAATTCTTACATCAGAGTTGTTGCCGTGACCTCACAAAGTCATATTTTGACTTCATACTATAATGTTGCTCTAGAACACAATTTATGGTTGAATGCATTCTGTGTATAAAATATTCATGTCATTGTCGAACCTGCATGTGATTTTTGTGTTTCTTCCTCTGCCTTGTTATTTGAGTCAGCACTAATATTGATTTTGTACTGTATGTTTCAACAGAGTAGCACAGAATACCATGACCGGTGATGCCATTGCAATGAGAGCTCTCACCCAGTTCCCTGAGCCAAAGAACCTTTTGTCAAAGGTTATACAGATAGCAACCACCTCCTCCACTGTCACAGTAAGTAAAATGTGGAGATAGTTTGATTTCTGCCTCAATCGAGAAAGAAGATTTTCAGCATTAAGTAGGAAGTTGGGATAAAATGGATGTTGGATTTAAACATGGATGACAATGGGTCAGGGTCCATAATGAAGAAGTCAGGATGAATGAATATTGTAAATTGTCATCAAAATATTGCATGTTGGGGCTGAGTTCGATCAATGGTAGGTTGCACTTCATCTGTGGAAGGAGCTTAAGTGCTTACAGAAATGTACAGAACTACCTGACAACCCTATCTAATTTTCAAAGGAATGTGGTAAACGAGCCTGGCAAGTTTAGAGGGAATACTGAAAATGGTGTCTTCATTAGTTTAAAGAGAACATGGGAATTGGGGTTCTTGGCAGTTTCAAGGGAATGTGCAGAAGAACATTGGGATTCTGAATAATTGGATATTCAGGTCTTCTTCCTTTGTTCATTCTGCCAAAATGTTTCACTTCCTATTTCTGTGCAGTAAACTTAATCTGGAATTTACCTGCTCATTCTGCCAGTGTGCCCATGTCCTCTTGTTGTGTATTGCTGTCATCACTGTTTTCACACACTGTTGACCATAGTCTCTGCTCGCACACACATGCATTTTAAAGTTTTCTTTGTTTTTTATTCTAGTCTGCTCCCATTTAATTTTGTACTATTTCCTATTCAAGTACTATCTGCACTTCCTATTCCTTCCTGCACCTTAATTCTTTTTCCATTGCTACATTCTGGTACCCAAGCACTGCCAGTTCAGTTTAAATGCTCTCCAGTCATACTTCATCGCCTTTATGTCTTGTACAGTGGCATAAAAAGACAAGAATTTAAGAATTATGCCAGGACGGGTGCTCCTGGTGTTTTTGCTTGGCCATTCAGGTCAGATTAACAATGATATGATAAATGAGAGGATACTGTTATAATGTGACTGTGTTTCCTCAGGATTATCTGAAATATTCGACAGAGGGGAGTTCAGTGAAGGTCTGTCGACTTGAGGTGCAGTGGCCAACCCCAATGACTTTTGTTGCTGGTGGTCGGAGGAAAACTGAGGCTGAAAAGAGAGCAGCAGCTCTAGCCTGTAAGAAATTGAAGGTGATTGCAACTTGTTGAGCTTTTCATATTAGAAATATCTTTGTGGCATTCCAGTAGAATATTCATCCTATGTATAACCTTCCAAACCTTTTTATTATTCTTCAGTTCCTGAATTTTAAGATCACGAAATGATTGAGCAGATGAATTGATGGCTTATGTTCAGAACAAAAGAATTCATATTCTGACAAAAACAATTGACCTCTAATGTGAACTACTTTCTCTTTCCACAGATTCTGCCTGACTTGTTGAGTGCAGCATTTTCCTTTTTATTAAGGGGTCTCTACATCTGCAATTTTAAAAATTTTCATGAACAGAGATTCAGTGTTACTTGGACATGCAAATCCTGTATTGTCCAGGACAATATGGAGCAAGAAACAAAAGCAGAAAATTCTAGTGACAATCAGTAGGTCAGGGAGCATCTATGAAAGAGATACAGTTCATGTTTCAGGTCCACGTTCATTAGCAGAACTGGTTTTAAAAAAAGAGGTTAGTTTTAAGTTGCAGAGAGGGTGGGGATAAAGGAATCTTTAAATATAGTCAGAATGTTCCCCCTGTCCTATTTATCACTCCCCAACTTCTCTGAAACTTGTTTTATCTCTTCCGTAGATGCTGTCAGACCAGCTGAGTGCCTTCATTTAAAAAAAAATTTTGAATATTGGGCAAATCCTAATCTGCATATTTAGAACCACCATTTAAGAATATTATGAATGTAAATGCATTTCTACAATGGGTAAGGTTGGCGTTTTGTCGCCATATCAGGACGTTTAAGGAAGGACCATGCAATTAACTGTCTTGAAAAAGAATTTGTCTCTGTGCTAGTTCTATAGAGGAAAGAAATCTGTGTCTTGTTATATGCTGTATAAATCTCTCTTTTCTCTGCCATCAAACACACCCAAGTGGCCACAGAGTTAAAGATTTCTACAATATCTCACTAAATATTGGCAATGCAAATGTACCATTAATTGAACATTATGTAAATCTCTATACTCTGTCCCATTAAACACTCTCAGACTCATTGAGGCATGGCTCAGAATGGGCTGCAGACCTCAGCTCCCAGGAGTTCAGTCATTGGAGCCACAGAGGGAGTGTTTACATTTATCAGACAAGGAATCATGTGACCTCCTTAGATTAGATGATTTAATTGAGCAGATTTAAGATTTTTAATTTGTAAAATCTTTGTGCCATCAGAATTGAAATGAAACCTTTTCTAGAGTTAAGAAAAAGAGGCTCTTGTATTCTTTAAGTTTGAATTTTTTTTTCCTTTTTACCATTTTTCTGTTTGTCACTTTAATTGCTTTCATTGTTTCATTTTCAAAGTTTTGGGGGAGGGAAGGAAATTGGAAGTAAGCTAACATAGTGTTTGTATCTGCAAAGTGAATTATATTAAAAGAAAGTGTAAATACATTAAAAATAATTTTTTTTTTCAGATGTGATGCTATGTTTTTTGGAAAAATTTCAAAATAAAATTAAAAATAAAGTTTGAATTGAATTTGAATATAGATCCAAAAAATGCTGTTAAACCACAATTCTGTACAGTCTGTGGTAGCTGTGAACTTGTTATCCATTTGTCAAATTCACTTTTTCACAATGTTAAACACAAACTGAACAGAATGCTTTGGAATATCAGACAGAAGTTTATGTCTCTTTGTTTCCTTGGCAGGATTTGGGGTTGCTTAATCATAAAAACCATCCGCTGACACACGCCATGTACAATTTGACAGCAATAAAGGAGTTGAGTGAAAAGGAACGGAGACCGACCAGGATAGAAATCCCCAAAGATCTTCAGCAACGAATCCAGCAATATCTCGACCAAGTCAGTAAAAGCACAGTCTTCCTTAAATGACTATTTAATAAGCTAGCCTGCCATTTAAAAAAAAACCTTTGCAGAAATTTTGTTTAATCTCAGCCAGCTGTTTCTATATATTTAAAAATGTAACCAATAATACTTTTAAATTGTGGAATGTTTTTAAAAAGATGGATTGTTGACCTTGCAGCATTGAAATGTATTACAGGTACACAATCCTTTATCCGGGCATCTAAAATACAGACTCGCAGTGCGAGTCAGGCGGGCGAGGGGGTGGGGGGGGGGGGAACTGGCAGCGCGAGTCGGGTGGGCGAGAGGGGGGAGACTGGCAGCGTGAGTCAGGCGGGCGAGATGGGGGAGACCGGCAATGCAAGTCGGGCGGGCGAGGGTTGGGGGGGGAGGCTGGCAGCACGACTGGAAGGGTGGATACGGCAGCACAATTCGGGTAGGTTTAAATTTTGCTTTCCGAAATCTGGAAAAATCCAGAATTCAGAACACACTGTCCCCTAAGGGTTCTGGATAAAGGATTATGTACCTGTAGAAAACTTTAATTTGACCTGTAGAGCAGCATGGTTAGTGTAGCGGTTAACGCAACACTGTTTCATCACCAGATACTGGTATTTGAATGCAGCACTGTCTGTACATTCTCTCTGAGTCTGCATGGGTTTTTTCTGGGTGCTCCAGGTTTCCCACACAATTCAAAACATACAGGGGTTAATTGGGCGCCACAGGCTCGTGGGTTGAAAGGACCTGTTACTGTGCTGCATGTCTTTAAAGAAAAATTTGTTATGAAAGAATCACTGAGATGTAACCATTTCTGGCTGGAGGATTGATAACCATAAAGGTCTGGCAAAATTTAGACGTGAAGAGAAATGTTTATGCATGGTGTGTGCTTCACTCTGCTGGACCAGCGCGGTGGAAGCTGGGCACAAAGTATGATTCGAAAGGAAACTAAATATAAACAAAAGCTGGATAAAAAAATAATCAAGAGCTTCAAGTGCTGCAGAGGAATCAGATTATTGGATAGCTTTTCCAAATAAACTGCACAGATGCAATTAGCGAATAGTCTCTTGGGCAGTACATAAATTATTTTTCTTGCCATTTTCCTGTTATTAATGATGTTGAATTGCCTTTCTAGCAAGTTCTCAGCTGTCATGGTTGGTATGGTTAGCATAGGGGTTAGCGCAATGCTGTGACAGTGCCAACAATTGGGACCAGGGTTCAAATCCCACGCTGTCTGTGAGAAGAACCCCCTGTGTCTGCATGGGTTTTCCTCCCAATCTTCAAAGTGTACCAGGGTGTAGGTCATTTGAGTGTAGTTGGGCGGCATGGGCCTGTGGGCCTGTTACCATACTGCTTGTCTAAATTTAAATCATCGCCTCATATTCAAGTCTAGAGATGATTCTCTGCTGAAATTCTCATTTTTGGTAACGATAATAAAAAGAATATGCCAGAAAATCTCATCCGATTTCCAATCAAATCTTTTCAGATATGCTCCAACAAAATTTATTGAATCCTGGAGCAATAGTTTCATCTCCCTTCACTATTTCTGTAAGCGTAGATACACTGGAGCCAGTTCCTTTGCTCTTCTCATCTGGACCATCAGTGGAAAAAGAGGATACCTGCTGTAAAGTCCATTTGGGTGTTGAGTGAGATCTTTCTCTGTTTTCGTGCATTGTTGTAGGATATCTTGTATTTGTGGTTCTTGTGTTGGAGGAAAGATGCTCTTGAAAGTTGTAAAAAAAGTTTTGCTGCATTCGCATATGTTAATTTGGAATGCAGGAGCTGTTTGGTTGATCAGATCTTCATGACCCATATTTTGGTCTTATTGGTCACAGCTGGTGCCAATTTGCATTGTGTTCAGCATCATTATTTTGTTATGGCCCTGATCAGTTTTCATTATTAATTTAATAATTAAATTCCCAGTTTATATGGAGTTTTATCTTTATTGAACTGTCAATCAAATTAGTAGACTGAAGATTATTATACAAATTATGATCGAAGGTCAGCTGAACGTATTGTCAAAACTTGTCAACATTACTGGTAAAGACATTTTGTGAAGGAGTTGGTGTCTGGAAAGCTTTCCATCCTTTGTGAACAATAGGGAGATGATCCCAAATTGATGGCCAGAGTCCTGGAAGGATGTTTAATGTCTCCTTCGAAGCACTGGCAAGGAAGGAGCCTTGCTACTCCAACACCGAATCCACCAAAAGTTACTTAATGTCTGCTTGGCAAAATGTTTATTTCTCACTGACTACACAAAAGCATTGATAAATATTTATTTTAAATTAAACAAATCTGCTCATTGATTTCCATTCATCCAAAAGCAGTTTATTTAACAGACATAAAGCTGAAATTTGATGTTCATAAAATGTGCCTTAAGTCAAAAACACCTTGAAAGATGCTGGATTGGTTAATATCCTGCCGTCCAAACTCAGTATACATGTAGGTCTTGTACAGGTTTTGTTCCGTATTATTTTGTACTGATTTAGAGAGCTGTTTTGCTGTGCAAGTACCTCTGCTTATCACCACCTCAGGGTAAATGCTATCTTGCCACTGTCAGAACTAAAACCTTTGGTACTGAGGGCAAAGGGAAATGGAAATGGAAGTAACCTTTTTTTAAAAATCAAAATGGTGCAAGTGCAATGGTCTGAATGTGTTCCTGCGCTATATATTTTTTCAATTTCTAAACTCTTCTCAAAGAATGACTAACTGAGGATAATACCAGAGAGAATCTGGAAAAGAAAGGACAAGGATTGTACTGTACCATTCAGACACCAAAAGTTCATCCCATTTCTTTGAACCAAACTTTGGCTTTCCAGATTCAATCAATCAATTATTAATACTTTTTTTTGTTGACATCTTTACTATGTACTTGTCAATTAGAGGAAAGTATCTAACATGTTTATTCTTCCTTTTCCCCCATTTCTCCCTCAGTATGCAGTGGAGACAGTACCAGAACTCTGTGACTTTCAGCCCAAATCAATAGGTGCTGACCCAGAAATTGTGGATTCAACATCCAATATTGGTTTAATTAGTGATGCCATCACTGGAAATGCATACATTCCAATGTCACATGGAGAAATGGAGCGGATCAATCAGAAGTTGCTCTGGCTCTGGCAGAGATCCAGACCAGGGAAGATTAAAGGACTTCCTGTTGACTCTCACAAGGAAACAATAGTTTCTGCCATTGAGGAAAATCGGGTTGTGGTTATAGCTGGAGCAACGGGATGTGGAAAGACCACCAGGATTCCACAGTTCATATTGGAGAAATTCATAACTGACAACCGAGGAGCTCAGTGTAACATTCTAATAACTCAGCCCCGGCGGATCAGTGCTGTGTCAGTGGGGCAAAGGGTGGGCTACGAGATTGGACCAGACCTCAAGAAAAATGTGGGCTATCAGGTACGGCTACAAAGCATGTTGCCTCCGAGAGGAGGGGCATTACTATTCTGTACTGTTGGTGTCCTGCTTAAAAAAATTCAAGGGAATCCCTCACTGGAAGGTATCAGTCACGTAATCGTAGATGAAGTTCATGAGCGTGACGTCAACACCGACTTCCTTCTCATTTTGCTGAAGAATGTAATGGACGCAAACCCTGAATTGAAGGTCATCCTGATGAGTGCCACCAGCGACACTGAACGCATATCAGAGTACTATGGGAATTGCCCTGTCGTGAATGTTCCAGGGTTCATGTACCCGGTGAAGGATTATTACCTTGATGAAATCCTGCCAATGCTGGGAGAAAAAAAGACAATTCAACTTAATCAAGTAAGTGGTTAGAGTAAACAAGAAAACTTGCTTTGATGTACCTTGGTTCCTGCTTCCCAAATATTTTGCAGGCAATTGAAGTGATTTGTTTATTTATACATTTTTTTGGGGTGCCATTTGACTGGGAAAGGATAGAGGGTCAGGAAGGCAAGAAAAATCCCCTGCTTTTCACAGATTCCTTGGTGCAAATTGACATTCCGATTCTGCACAGAATGCGCTTCATTCCAAGAATAGGGCTGGATTTAGTCATTTTCAGTGATGAGAATGTTTTTTGACCCAGGCATGTCAGCACATGGTAAAGCTCTAATGTATGTTGACATTTTCATGTTTGAGAGAGGTAGTGAGGACATTGTCATTGCATTGAAGAACAATCATTTTTGTTAATAAATTTGAATGCAACACTAGTATCAGTAACAACATGCATGAAGCAAACCTGCTATCTCTGTGTGGTATGGCCTGTATTTGTCTACAGACACACAGCAATAAAATGTGTTCTTCCCTTCCCAAACAATTCTCGCCTTTCATCTCTCCTGTCCTTGTATCCATATCCAATTATTTGTTGGTCTGTACTCCTCCCCCTGCAGTTTCTCCCCTTCGACCCAGCCGCTTTATTCAGACACCTGCCTGCTTTTCACTTGGACCTTGAAGACTGGCTCAGGCCCAAAACATTTGTTGTATATCTTGACCTCCTGTGGGTATTTCGAGACTTGTTGAGTTCCTCCAGTATTTCTACATTTTTACTAAAATCACAGAGTCTGCAGACTTTCTTGTTTCACTTGAAATGCTGAGTGTTCCTTCCTACCTGACCTGAACCCCCTCTAGCTTCTCATTGTTTGAAGATGCAGCACAAGTTAAAACTCCAGGTCTTTTGCATTGTGCTATAAATGAAGATGGGAAATTAACCAGCCAATAGACAAGGATGTAGCATTCATAACAACTTGGATTACTCTTTTCTGGAATCCTTCATGAAAGGTACCTGGCATTATTCAATGAATTCACTCGGTCTGATCTTTTCCCACGATAATCCGATAGGCTCTGTTTTATTTCATATTTCAAACGTTTGAAGTATTTTGCTATGTGACTGCCAGTTAAAGATAGTAACCCAAAAAAAGCACAGGGAGTGGAGACACATTGCTGCTCTGCCGACGGCTCTGTACAGCCTTTCAACAGCTTGTTAAAGGAACTGATTGTTTTCTTAAATCCTGCAACCATGGAGGTCTGTACCCAAGACAGACAGCAGTGTACCACAAAGGGTTCCAGACTCCAGGGGAGCAATTGACGGGCGGAGGGCACCAGAAAAAGAAGGAGAAGTAATGGAGATGAGCCTACTGGGAAGGTGACAATGAGCGCAGACCAGCAAGGGGCTTAGCCCTGAAGGAACCACACAGGCTGCACGTGGTTGACAACTTGCAATTGAAGGACTCACACTGGCTGTGGACTGCTGGAGATTGGTTTCCATGAGCCAGGTTTCAGAACAGGTGCTGAGGGCAAGAAAGGGCTCCCAAAGGGGCCACTCAGGTTTGGACCTGAAGCTTAGGCTGTTTATGGTTTGAACAGGAGTCTGTGTGGAGGTTGAGGCTGCAGGAGCGATGGAGGTGAATCCATGGACATTCGGTGTCCCTGAAGGGTCACACTTTTCCTTCTCTTATTGTTAGGAGCGCCAGGCAATGCTCATGGCGACTTTGTTTGCCTTATGACAGACAAAAGTTGAATTAGATCATGTATATTACATTTTATTTTTACATATGATCCTAAAAGGATCCTTGAACATTGGTGGAAAAAAAACCAAATCAAAATACGCACATAAGCTGGAAGAAAGAAAATTAAAGAATTTGTTTAAAAATTAGAAGGGAATCAGAGGAAGTAAAAGTGAAGCAATGATAACAACGTGGACCTTGCGGGCGGAATAAATAGCCTATTTATTTGTTATATTATTATTTGTGATTCATTGTAACTGTCATGCAGGTAAACTTTTTCATTACTGCTGGAATACACTTTTGTCTGGAATATTGCCCAGATTCTTCATCCACAAAGAAGGACAGATCCAATCAGTTATCTCTCCCATCAAATTATTTTAAATGCAAAGTGATGAATGGTCTTATTGAAAGTGCTGTCAGGTGGGATTTAGTCATGATCTTATTCTTTCTATGGCAGAAGTAATACCCTTGAGATGTGGGAATTCTCAAAAAAAAACAGAAAACATTGGTAATATTCAGCAAATCAGTCTGAATCTGTGGAATGACAAACAGTTAATATTTCAGGGCAATAACTTATTGCAGCTGGGAAACGTTGTGGATAACAAGTTTTTAAGATGAAGAGAAAAGGGAGGATGGCAAGAGGAAAGGCTTGTGACAGGCATGAAAAAAAATCAGACAAAAGGTGTAACTAGAAGAAGCAGAGTTATTCTTTGAAAAATAATTTGATGCAAGAATTGAGAATTTAAAAAGTGCTGGAGATGTGCATTACATTCAACTGTTGAACTAAATGGTAATTCAGAAGGCTATTGTAATATGCCCAGTGGGGAGATAGGATGCTTATTTATGTGGACCTTGGAACATCAGAAATAGGAGTAGGGTTAGGCAATCTGGTTTGTCAAGCTTACTTCTCCATTTAAATAAGATCATGGCTGATCTGGCCATGGATCCATTTAACTGCTTTCTCTCTTAGCCCTCAATCCCCTCTTATGCAAAAAAATCTGTTTGTCTTCAATATATACTATTTGGGCAGAGAATTGCATGGAATCCTTACTCTGGAAAAAGCAGTTCCTTCTCATCTCTGTATTAAATCTTCTCTCTGAGTATTTCTAGTCTCTCCTACTAGTGGAAACAACTCTCCTTCCTCTATCTTATCACAAGATGATGGAGCACAAGTTGACCAATCGGCCCATCAAGTCTACTCCACCTTTCTATCGTGCTCCCACTCAGTCCCACTCTCTGGCTTCTCCCTGTAACCCTTGATGCCTTGACTAATCAAATACTTGTCAATCTCTGCCTTAAATATACCCAATGATCTCACTTTCACAGCCATGAGACTGTGTATTCATTATTCCATTCATAATTTTATGATTCCATAAGATCGCTACTCATTCTTTTGAATTGCAGTGAGTCTAGACCCAGGTGACTTAATCCCGCCTCAAAGACTAACACCCTAATCTTTGGAATCAACCTGATTAACCTCCTCTGCATCACCTTCAAACCTAGAACTGCATGCAATACTCCAGGTGCGTCCTTACCATAACTTCGCACAATTGCAGCAGATCTCCTTGCTCTTAAAATCAATCCCTCAAGCAATGAAGCCATTTGTCTTCTTGAATACCTGTTGCACCTGCAAACCATCCTTTGATTCATGCACAATCACTCCCAAGTTCCTCTTCATGCTGAAATCTGATCTTGTGCTTTCCCTTCCAAAGTGGATGACCTCACTTTCATCATTACTGTACTCCATCTGCCAGACCCTTGACCTATCTGTCTCTTTGCTGCCTCTCCTTATCCTTTGCCCAGTTTACTTTTCAACTCCAAAGGCAGATAAAAGAGTGGGAGTACTGAATAGAATTCCTATATTCCAATGGGAAATTATCTGTCTTGCACAGAATTGTGTGGGAAGTCCTCAACTGCAAAATTTAAACTTTCAAATTTTATAGGCTTCCAAAATGTAGGAGTCCTTACATAGGAACCTCCAGATGTAAAGGAATCTTTCAGCATGTGATGTGAGATCCATCCACCCCACTGCATTGCTCTACCAATGGCATCTTTGCTGTTATAGGTGAGGGCATTAGAATGTCCACCATTGCCAGATGCTTACATTATGAATGTAGTCTAAGCAGCTTTAAAATAAAATTGGCATCTAAATGCAGGGCACCACTGGTGTGAGTGAAAGGAGTGGGAAGGAGAGAGAGGAAGGAAGGAGGTAGAGGTACTGATCAAAATTTAAAGAGCAGTGTGTAACTTTTTAAAAAATCCAAGGTTTGTTGCAGGAAATTGGAGAAGTAAGAATCGAGCATTCACTGACTTGAGCCTCTCAACATTCCTCTAAATGCTGATCTTCAGCTGCGTTTACTCACTTTAATTCCGATTTATTCCTCCAGTCTCTTGTTGTTTGCTTGATAAAATAATCTTTCAACTTGGTTTTGAAAATGTAATTTAGTTGAAAATCTGTCAGTTTTCTGAGGATTTGATGGAGATAAATGGCATCCAATTTATTTGTTAACAAAGACAACATTTGCTGCCTTGTTTTGTTTTGCTGGTCTGATTGGAGCTACAGATGTAATCAGAGGTGAGCTGATCAGTAGGTAAGAGAAGAAAAATTGTTCAGGATTCCTGCTCCTGACTGCCATGCTAAAAGTTGAGGTGAAAGTAACAATGTATACTAATTCTGTGCTGTGTATTTCTTACCAATGGGGAGGAATTGAAAGCAACTTGCTTACTGGTGAGCTGTACTGACCTCTAATGGCTAACTGTCGCCACTGCATAGTATGCACAAGTATTTGAATACCTTGTACACCTTGGCCTTTCATGGTCAAATAGCTGATGGACTTCTGTCCAGCATATGAAGCAGGGCAATTAATTGAGTGAGGCACCAGAGAGCTGCTGATTCATTTTATCAGCACCTTCAGAATCCTTGAACTAAATTAGTGCTCTGTGGATGTGGATTTTGTGGTTGAGCCCAACTGTATTCGTTTGCAACTAGAGTTCAGGCTTGCATCAGACAAAATAAAGAAAACACAATTCCATATCTAAATAACATTCATGAATGAACTTAAATTAGTGTTCATAATGTTAATGCTCTGATAATATTGTGTAGTTAATATATATATTCCAGGGTTTCATAGAAAGTCTTAAAAATGATTGGATCAATCTAGTTTGTGTCTATTTGAATAAACTTGATTCGAGTGTCACTGAATATTGTCCCATAGCAGTTTCAAATGATCTTAATTCTTTTGTTTTATTCATTAGCCGCTAGATTAGGAAAGTATTGTATTATATAAAATATCTAGATTTTTAATTACAAAAATAAACTTTATTCACAAAAAAATATAAGAAGCAGCCAAAGCACTTTGCATTCTTAGTGTCGTTTAGTTGAAAAAACGGACTGATTCAATTGCCACTGGGTAATCCTGGGGAAATACACCCTTCCGTTGTTTATGAGGGACACAATTTGAGTCTGCAGATGTTACCACCTTTTTTATGAAGAAGCTAAAACTTAATAATTGTTCATTTGATTCTGTCGCTAACGCTGTCACCTGAATCAGAAGGTTAAAGTCCCTCCCTAGAATGTGCAAAAATAATGAGAGCAGTATTATTTTTAGAATAAAATAAAATTTGTAAAAATGGTATTTGAGAAATTCACTCACTGCCCAGGTGAATCTCTCTCCCTCCACCAAAACTAACAGCAACTGATTACTAACTTGAGAAGCAACAATGTAGAGCTGCTTTATAAGTTTTTCTGCAGTGTATTGCAATGGCATTTCCCATAGTTTTGGTCGTGAATATTTTTTAAACATTTGACAAATCACTTAAATTTTATCATGAAGCAGGATTCTTGTCCTGCAAATTTATCGACCAGCAATACAATAATCTTATGTTCAGCAATTTTAAGCTTTTGCTTGCTTATTTCTCTGGGTGACGGCCTGACTTAACCCCTTAAGAGATGCATGTTTGAGTTGTGCTGAGTTTCGATTGGAGAAGTTGACTAACACTGTAGCTAGCCTTAAGACTTTGAGTGTTGCTCACTGGAGGAATGGCTAGGCAGTTAAACTTTCAACATTTGAATATCATACTGATGACACTATCTAAATTTGTAGATAGAAATTGCAATTTGTTGCAGTTTGTTGGGATTCAACAAACTGTATCTTAGATGGAATCCCAAAAAAGAGATGAGTGGACAAACTGGTGCTCATTGGGACCTGCCATACTGTAATTCCCCTCTCTCTGGTGCTCACTGGGGCCTGCCATACTGTAATTCCCCTCTCCCTGGTGCCTCATTGGGACCTGCCATACTGTAATTCCCCTCTCCCTGGTGCTCATTGGGACCTGCCATACTGTAATTCCCCTCTCTCTGGTGCTCATTGGGACCTGCCATACTGTAATTCCCTCTCTCTGGTGCTCATTGGGACCTGCCATACTGTAATTCCCCTCTGGTGCTCATTGGGACCTGCCATACTGTTATTCACCTCTCTCTGGTGCTCATTGGGACCTGCCATACTGTAATTTCCCTCTCTCTGGTGCTCATTGGGACCTGCCATACTGTAATTTCCCTCTGGTGCTCATTGGGACCTGCCATACTGTAATTCCCCTCTCTCTGGTGCTCATTGGGACCTGCCATACTGTAATTCCCCTCTCTCTGGTGCTCATTGGGACCTGCCATACTGTAATTCCCCTCTATCTGGTGCTCATTGGGACCTGCCATACTGTAATTCCCCTCTCTCTGGTGCTCATTGGGACCTGCCATACTGTAATTCCCCTCTCTCTGGTGCTCAAAGGGACCTGCCATATTGTAATTCCCCTCTCTCTGGTGCTCATTGGGACCTGCCATATTGTAATTCCCCTCTCTCTGGTGCTCATTGGGACCTGTCATACTGTAATTCCCCTCTCCCTGGTGCTCATTGGGACCTGTCATACTGTAATTCCCCTCTCTCTGGTGCTCATTGGGACCTGTCATACTGTAATTCCCCTCTCTCTGGTGCTCATTGGGACCTGCCATACTGTAATTCCCCTCTCCCTGGTGCTCATTGGGACCTGCCATACTGTAATTCCCCTCTCCCTGGTGCTCATTGGGACCTGCCATACTGTAATTCCCCTCTCTCTGGTGCTCATTGGGACCTGCCATACTGTAATTCCCCTCTCTCTGGTGCTCATTGGGACCTGCCATACTGTAATTCCCCTCTCTCTGGTCCCTCATTGTCAGAAGTTTTGAGCATTGCATTTGCTGATTGTGTTTGCACTGAAAATCAATGACCAAGTGGCCCTCCAGCATGTGTGTTTTCAATGCCTTTCCAGGAAAATATTGAACTGGGTTTTACTGGATTTCTAATCAATAAGCTCCTTATCTGAATGTGAGGCGAATTTTATTGATTAGGAATCAAGTAAACTGAGTTAAAAAATTACAAGGAAGCAGAGTCTTTATCCACGGTGACCTCCTTAAGTTTAAGGTAGTATGATGCAGTTATATTGGACATATTGGCATAGCATCTACTGCACCTTTAATGATGCCAACAAAAAGGTGGTAACATGTTGCTCGTAATGAGCTCTCTCAAAAGCTTGTGGCTATATATTCATGTATTTAACGGAAGAAGGAATGGAGATTTTTCCCCATGTAAAAGATCTCGGAAGAAACCTGAAAATGAAATCTCAGGTTTTACTTCAGGCGAGTGAAAACATAAAATAAAAGCAGAATTTATGATAAACTATTACATCTATTGCAGACAGAGTGGAGGAGCTTCATTTGGTTAGTTTCTGGAATGAAGGGGATTTTTTTTTTTTTTCTTTGGCTTGGCTTCGCGGACGAAGATTTATGGAGAGGGTAAAAGTCCACGTCAGCTGCAGGCTCGTTTGTGGCTGACAAGTCCGATGCGGGACAGGCAGACGCGGTTGCAGGGGAAAATTGGTTGGTTGGGGTTGGGTGTTGGGTTTTTTCTCCTTTGTCTTTTGTCAGTGAGGTGGGCTCTGCGGTCTTCGTCAAAGGAGGTTGCTGCCTGCCGAACTGTGAAGCGTCAAGATGCACGGTTAGAGGCGATATCAGCCCACTGGCGGTGGTCAATGTGGCAGGCACCAAGAGATTTCTTTAGGCAGTCCTTGTACCTCTTTGGTGCACCTCTGACACGATGGCCAGTGGAGAGCTTGCCATATAACATGATCTTGGGAAGGCGATGGTCCTCCATTCTGGAGACGTGACCTACCCAGCGCAGTTGGATCTTCAACAGCGTGGATTCGATGCTGTCGGCCTTTGCCATCTCGAGTACTTCGATGTTAGGGATGAAGTCGCTCCAATGAATGTTGAGGATGGAGTGGAGACAACGCTGGTGGAAGCGTTGGTGATGCCGGTAGAGGACCCATGATTCGGAGCTGAACAGGAGTGTGGGTATGACAACGGCTCTGTATACGCTTATCTTTGTGAGGTTTTTCAGTTGGTTTTTCCAGACTCTTTTATGTAGTCTTCCAAAGGCGCTATTTGCCTTGGCGAGTCTGTTGTCTATCTCGTTGTCGATCCTTGCATCCGATGAAATGGTGCAGCCGAGATAGGTAAACTGGTTGACCGTTTTGAGTTTTGTGTCCCCGATGGAGATGTGGGGGGACTGGTAGTCACGGTGGGGAGCTGGCTGATGGAGGACCTCAGTTTTCTTCAGGCTGACTTCCAGGCCAAACATTTTGGCAGTTTCCGCAAAACAGGACGTCAAGCGCTGAAGAGCTGGCTCTGAATGGGCAACTAAAGCGGCATCGTCTGCAAAGAGTAGTTCACGGACAAGTTGCTCTTGTGTCTTGGTGTGAGCTTGCAGGCGCCTCAGATTGAAGAGACTGCCATCCGTGCGGTACTGGATGTAAACAGTGTCTTCATTGTTGAGGTACCGCACAGATGGCTGTCTCTTCAATGAAGGGGATTAGCACATGAGAAAAGGTCAGGCCTATACTCACTATGGCTTAGAAAAATAAAAACTTGTTTATTTTGATAAAATTGACCTAGTTTGTGCAGTGGGAAAGGATTTATTATTGACCTTGTTGAGAAGGAGGCAGTGATCATCATATTATTGAATTTTGCATTCAATTTGATTTAAGAGATGGACTAGTATTTTAAATTTAAAGAAAGGCCAAGTATGAGGGCATATCTGAAGTAAACTGGCTATGGTGAACTACTTTTATGCTATGATTGGTTTGCTGCCAGCTGGACAAGCCCTGCTGAAACCGATCCTACCCATATCCCTTTGCATTGCTCCCCATTCCACTCTGCCTTGATCAGTCAATGAGGTTGATGGCTGTTCCAGTCTATGGTTAATAAAAATCTGATAGTTTCACAACTTCAGGCTTTTTTGATTATTGATGGTGCATTAATTTTATTAACTATATGTTTCCAAAAAAAAAGCATGGAACAGTACCAGAAGCCTTAGAAGCTCAACATCGCCCCTTGATTGCCAGATGCCCCAAACACATTTGAACTCTAGCTAGGTTGTTTTGAAGACTTCCTGATGGTGGCCGTGGATGTTATCACCACAGATGGTATTACCATATCTGCAAACCGACTGAGATTACTCTTCTCGTGAGATCATTGCTGACGATCAACAATGCCAGTTTGTATCCAACAGCTATGGAAATCCTGAAGGCTCAGTATCGCAAGAAAGCCACCAGAAAGCAGCAACCCGGTGAATCAAGCGGCGAGGACCTGCAGGACCTCTGGAACCTATGTAGAATGTGCAACTGTAAGGCCATGACGGCCGCCCAGAATGCTGAGGATCTCATCTAGGATGCTTACATGGCTGGTATCCGCTCCAGGTACCTAAGACAGAGGCTTCTGGAGCAAAAGGTACTTGGATCTACAGAGGGTGGTTAAGCTGACAGAGACAGTGGAGGTGGCCCTCCAAAATTCAGATGATTATTCAACTGTCACTTGGTTGCCACAGGCGCCGCTATTCTGGGATGGGGGATCATACTGTGCTGTGAGCGACTGGTTGCCCGCATCGTTCCACTCCTAGGTGGTTGTAAAGAATAGGATGGCCATAGATTATAGCCAGACTGTTAACCAGTACATGCAGCTCAACACATACCCACCTTCCCACATATCTGTTATGGTCAACTAAATCGCACAATATTGGGTATTCTCCATGATTGACCTGAAGTCAGGATATCACCAGCTCCTGATCCGTCTGGAGGACTGCCAGAATACTGCATTCAAGGTGGATGGCTGCCTCTATTGCTTCCTCCGGTTCCCTTTTGGCGTCACCAACAGGATCTCCGTCTTCCAGCGGGAGGAGGACCACCATAATCTACAGGCCGCCTTCCCATAACTAGAAATCCAACCATCTGCGGCCACGACTTGCAAGGCCATGATGCAAATCTCTGGAAGTTCCTCTGGGCAGAAAAATGCCTGAATCTTAGTTATAACGAGACAAATGAGTGTTCTGGACAGCAAAACTAGCCATCCTTGGCTGCGTGGTCAAGAACAATGTCAATGGCCACAACCCTGACCGCATGCGTCTTTTGCTGGGGCTACCTCTCCCACATACCCTCAAAGCACTAAAGAGATGCCTTGGGTTCTTCTCAGATAACGCTCAATGGGTAATTTGCCCATTAATCAAAGCCACCACGTTTCCCCTGCTGATAGAGGCCCAAGCTTCATCAAAGACAACATCGCTAAGGCATCCATGAATGCCACAGATGAGTCCACACCATTCCAAGTGGAGAGAGATGCATCAGACTTTGCCCTGGCTGCTACACTCAACCAAGTGGATAGACCTGTCGGTATTTTCTCACATACCCTCCGTGGCCCTAAAATTTGCCACCCCTCCATCGAAAAGGAGTCCATGGCCATTGAGGTATTACCTTGCCGGAAAATGATTCACTCTCTTCACGAATCAGTGAGCGGTTGCATTCATGTTTAATAATAAGCAGAGGGTAAAAATCAAGATCCTCAGGTGGAGAATCGAACTGACAACTTACAACTATGATATCGTCTACTGGCCTAGCAGACTTAATGAGCCCCCAGATGCTCTATCACATGGGACCTGTGCCAGTGTCCAAATGGACAGACTGCAGACCCTCCATAATGACCTTCGTCACCACGGAGTAACTAGGTTTTTCCATTTTGTTAAAGCCCGGAGCCTACCATACTCTGTTGAGGAAGTCTGAACAACAACTAAAAACTACCAGGTCTGCCGAATGCAAACCAATTCTACTGACTGGACAAGGTGCACCTGATCGATGCTACCTGCCCCTTCGAGAGCCTAAGCATTGATTTCAAGGGGCCCCATCCCTCTCCAACTGGAATGTCTACTTCCTTATAATCATCGATGAAAAATCCCATTTCCCTTTCACCATCCCATGCCTGGACATGATCAGAGCCACAGTTATCAAGGCTCTCTGCAATATCTTCACTCTTTGGGTATCCCAGCTTCTTCCACAGCGACTGGGGGGACCTCATTCATGAGTGATGAGCTATGGCAGTACCTGCTGGCCAGGGGCATCACCACAAGCAGGACCACCAGCTAAAATCCTAGAACAAATAGGCAAGTAGAAAGGGAGAATGCCACAGTCTGGAAAACCATCCTCCTGGCACTGAGGTCATGGGGCCTCCCTGTCTCCTAATTGCAAGAAGTCCTCTCAGATGCACTCCACTCTGTCCAGTCACTTTTATGTACAGCCACTAACAACATGGCTCATGAACAGATTTTTGTCTTCCCTAGGAAGTTGTGTCAGGGATTATGCTGCCTGCCTGGCTTACCTCCCCAGGAGAGGTCCTGCTTTGGAAGCACACCAGGCAATCTAAGACCGATCCATTAGACGAGAGGCTCTGCCTCCTCCAGGCTAACCCCCAGTATGCCTACGTTATTTTCCCTGACTGGTGCGAGGATATGGTCTCGATCTGGGACCTGGCACCATCAGGTGTCCCTCCAGTCATCACTGACCACCAACAGACCCATCCCCCCACTGCTGCCTTAGGGGTCCCTGAGCCTGCGGCTGACCACTCTCCACCCCTGGCTGCTGTTGTCACCAATGATGCACCAGCACCACACTCCCTTACCCCTCGTGTGTTTATTCACCCCCCCCGACAAACTGTAACTGGTGATGACAGGCCAAACCCACAAGCTGCTCAGGATGCTATGGCAGCACTCCAACCATTACCATGTCATTTGCTGTGACAGAGGGGACCCCCTGACAAATTTGCTCTATGAAATTTATATATGTATATTTGTTTAATTTTTTTTTCTCACCCTGCAAATGGAGGTGTGAATGTGGAAAACTATGGCTGCAGCTGGCTGAATATGCTTCCCAAGACTGAGCCTACCAATAGCCCCTTGCATGCTCCCCATTCCACAATGAGATTGATGACTTTTCCAGTCTATAGTTAATAAAAGGCTATCAGTTTCACATCTTTAGTCTTTTGTGATTATTGATGGCGCATCACTGGCCAATTAGGTTAAGGGATCAGCCTGTCAGTACCATATAAAGGGAATCTTTCACAGTATCAAGCATTCTAATGAGAAAGTTCCAAGGGAGGACAACACTCTATCCTTTGTTAACTGCCAAAGGTTAAAGATGTTAAGACCTCTGCAATTATAAAAAATATTGGCAAGATCACATTTGGAGTATTGCATGTTTATTGGCCGCTATTTAAAGAATGATGTTCACGTGCTGGATGTAATTCAGAGAAGGTTTGCTGGACTGATAGGTGGAAAAGACAGGTAGTCTCATTGCATTGGGAAATGCTTAGAGTTGGTTGTATTCATGGGAACTTTGTCGTGTTAGAGGGGACAGGATTGAACCATTAGTTCCCGATGGATGTAGAGGGAATATTTCCTTTTGTGGGTGAATCTAGAATTAAGGGGAAGATGGGGCCATATTTATCTGAGAGAGTTCAAATTTATTATCATCTGGCTGTAGATCCCAGATGAAACTGCTTTTTTTTGGATAACAGTACACACATACACATAATAATCATATATACAGTGCCCTCCATAATGTTTGAGACACTTTTTTTCCTTTGCCACAGTTTTAAATTTGTAAGCAAGCAATTCATATGTGATTAAAGTACACATTCGATATTTTATTTAAGGTTATTTCCATACATTTTGTTTTAACCATGTAGAATTGACAGCACTTTTTCTATATAGTCCTTTCATTTCAGGGCACCATAATGTTTGGGACATTTGGCTTCACGGATGTTCTGAGGTAGATTGATAGCTTAGAAACTGAAAGGAGGTTTCCCCCTCAAACAGGGGGACATAGCTTCATAATGAGGGGAGCCTATTTAAACCAGAGATGAGATAGAATTTCTTCTGTGAATCTGGAATTCTCCACTCCAGAGAGCTGTGAAATCATTGAATATCTACAAAATGTGATTAACATATATTTTTGCATGGGAAAGCAGAAAAGTGTTGTTTAAGCCAAAATTGGATCCACATGGTCCTACTGAATGGTTTGTCAGGCTCAGTGGCCTTATTGGCCGCTTTTATGTTCTTGCTCGGCAGAAAGAGTAATAAAGTAACATGGGGTTAATATGGTTAGAAAATAAAACTTTGTTGCACAATTGAATATTTTTGTCTATTTTATAAGAGCAGTGAATAAAAATTTCACACCTGAACCAATGTTCAATATTATGTTGGAAAGTATAAAAGTACATTTTCATTGTTTAGTGGGGTAATTGGCAACCTCTGTGGTTTCCTCTTGTGAATGTCAGTAGCAATCTCAGTTTATAACAGGCAGAACTGTGCACTTTGATTTTTCAAAGGTCAGGCTCTAAAAGTTCAGTTAAATGCTGATAATTGTTCCTGTGGTGTTGGTGTGGTAAACAACATTGGTAAAATCTCAAGTTACCTTCAATCTCATCAATAGTGACTTCTGTCTCTCATCAAAATTTGTCTCCACTCGTATTGCAGCTAATCCCAGTAATCTTAAACCTTTCATTGTTAAACTCCACTTCAATGTGGAAATATTTAGCAGATTAGGTGGCAAGCATAGAAAGAGGAATGAAAGTAATGTTTCCAGTTAACAACCCTTCATCAGAACCAGGAAAGATGAAAACAACTTAATTTTAAAATGTCATGATGTTGAGGACAGAATAGATGGGGTTGGAGTTGGTATGGTAATAAATTGTTATGAAACCATCTGGTTGTTAGAATAATGAAGGTTTACCCAAATTAACCTAATTTGTCAATCAAATAGATAGCATTGTCAACCTCTTATTCCCTATTTATATCAGAACTGACCAATTTTGCACATTATCGCTCTGCAATCTTCATTCAGTTTATCTCTTTCCACTACCCCTGCCTCATCTGATGACTGTTTCCAACAACGTCACCCTGCATTTACAGCCTTTCCGTTTCCCTTTTGTATAATTTTTCCACATCTATTACTGCTCTGATCATTCTGTAAAGCCAATAGCTTCAGTAACAGGTAAAGATAAAAGGAATCGTGGCCAAAGATTTTCCCTTGGTCCTATCCATCCCTCCCCATTTTTTTTTTCTTTTTCCCAGATCTGACCTGCTGAATGCATTTATTTTTTATATTTCCGATATCCAGTACTTTTAGTTTTTTGATTCTCACCCATTTAATTTTCACCAGTCCTTCCATTTCCACTCCTGTTCTGTAATTACTCCTCGTGCCCCCAGATCTTCCAAGGTCCATCCTCAATGTACCAGTATGAGTTGTGATATTTTTCTCCATTCTCTAAATACCAGAGAGCCTCCTGGCAAAATTATCTTTGCACATTTTTTGATTACATGATACTGTTTTGATATAATGAATGACTTTGTCATTTTCAGCAGGTAACATATTGGAAATGAACTTCAGTCATAAATAGTATTGCTGTTTTCCTTCCAAACATTACTGAACCAGTTAATTAATAATCTGAATTATTAGTTCATACTTCTGAATAACAAATAAGTTGAGATACTACCTCTGCCATAGCCAGAATTCCCTTCTATGCTCAGGCAATCCATCTGAAAGTGATAGACACTGGAACTTCATTTGCTGTGGTGTCAGATCTAGGGTGCCCATCATGCCAGCATGTATTCCCTGCATAAACATCTCATAGAACACTGCGCATCATGCTACAGGAGATCATTAGAATTCTAAGATCTGTTATCCCCTGTTGGCTCAGTCAGTTCCTCAGTCCTTAAGTTCACATCACTATTTATTTATTTATCTCATGTTTGGTATCATCGTTATAATTACCTCTTTGTTTTATGATATCTAATAGGATGAGGAGGATCCTGTCCCTGACCTTGACCTGGTCACTGACACAATTATGTATATTGACACGCATGGTGAACCTGGTAAGAAAAAAAACTGTTTAATTATCACTGGGGTTAGTTTCTGAATGAAGATGAAGGCCTTTTTCTCTGATTTGGTTACTAACTTTATTGTTTGGAGCAGGAATCCCCCAGATGTTACTGAAAAAAATAATGAGACAATTGTTAATTCTGTCACCTTGAGCACAAATGTGATTATTCAAGTGTGTGATAAATGTAGGATGTCAGGAAGAAAATTATAATTTTGCACTTTTTCCACTGCTTGAGATTTCCTTCTGGATTTGTTGTGACCTAATTGACAGCTATAATTATCATTTCCATTTTCAGTACATAGTGGAATGACCATTGAAGTAATATGATAAGGGTTTAATCTCCTTCCATCCGGAAAATCCGGCCTTCTCTTACAGTGAAGTTCACCATAAGAATCTGTGATAGGATTCCATTTGAGTTTTAGTCAAGCAGTTGGTTGAATATAAAGTCATTTTCTGATGCACATTGTATGCAGTTTTACATTCTACAATTAGACAAATGGAGCATGCAACCAACTGCTTAGTTAAAACTCAAACTAAATCCTAGTAGCAATTACCTATACTCTCCCTACCCCCACCTTCTTTGTCAACTAGTTTTAGTCTCATTTACCATACCCAGTTCTTTTTTTTTTATTTTTTTTTTATTTTTTATTTTTATTTTTATTTTTCACACCATAAATCACATTAGCCATGATATACACTGTTTCTTTTTCACACATATACAGTGACTTTTTCTCCCCCCCCCTTTCCTCCCAAACCACCCCCCCACCCCCCCCTCTCATCCACTTTAGGTATACAATCTAGGTTGCATTAAGCCAGTCAGACAATGTTGTCATTCAACAAAATTACACCAGAAATTCTACTGAGTCCATTCTTTTCTTTCCTTCTCCTTCCATCAACTTAGGTAATGTTTGTCCCCGGTAGGTTTTCGCTATATTTAATGTAAGGCTCCTATACTTGTTCGAATATTTCAATATTATTTCTTATACCATACCCAGTTCTTATCACTATGTCATGCCCTTCATTTCTTATCCAGAGTAATTTTGAAGTTCAGCTGTATCGCCTTGTCATTGCGGTACAATTTAGTGGCCTGTGTGTGAACTATTTGTACCAAGCCAACATGCATTGGCAAAGAGCTCATCTGTGCGATAACCCAGATTAGGCTGTATCTTGAAAAATTGATTTATGCTGTAAAATTAGGCAGAACCTCTACAAATTGAGGTTGGAACCCCTGATTAAAAAGTTGACATGGTTGGGTTCATGCTATCAATGAATGTCCATGTGAATGTAGATGAGAAATGGTTGTTTTGTTTAAAGAGGAGAAATAAAGAAATCAATTAAAGAGGTGAATGCATGTGATGGAAACCAGACATGCATTAGGCTTTTAACTAACTCTCTCATGTATGTTTGATTTTAGGGGGAATTTTGTGTTTCTTGCCAGGATGGCAGGAGATCAGAGGTGTTCAACAGAGACTTGAAGCATGCTTTTCCACTAGAAAAGAAAACTGTATAATTTTGCCTGGTGAGTGGTTGAACAAATTCAAACGTGTCTTTGGAAAGCATGTGAATCTCCCTTAACTTACTCCTATATATTTTGAGGAAATGCTTTTTCTGAATTTGACAAAATCGTTCACTCTGAGCCACAGCACCATCAGTGATGGGAGTAGTGAATTTTAACTTGTTAAATATTGATAACCAAGCTTAGCCAATAACATGGTGACAAATTGGGAATCTTGTGCTTGACCACTGGAGATCGAAAGGCATTGAAAGGAGAATGCAGTGATGTTCTTTCTAGTTAACTGAACTCGCAGCTTTTAGTAAAGCAGCTTCCCAAGAAGAGTGGCTGCTCATACAGTCATGGAAGCTAGATAGTGTCTGTGAATCTGTCTGACTAAATGCCTGGGATAAACAGGTTGTTGCATGGATTGATAATTAAATTCAGCCAGGCCATGCAAGAATGAAATGAGTGTGTCAGCATTTGTCTTATCAATCACAAAATAAGGCTCCGTCACTGTGATTTTGCATAATCTTTACAAGTTAAATTGTTTCATGTCATCACCCACATGGGCAATCGGTCACACCTAGAAACAGAAGAACAGAGTGATAGGCTCTTGAGCCCACTGTGTGTGCAATGACCATGATACTAAATTAAACCCATCTCACTTGTCTGCATGTGGTCCATTTCCTTCAATTCCCCACCTATTCATGTCTGTTTAAAAGCTTCTACCATCTCTCCTCACAAACCATTCCAAGCACCTACACTTTTAAAAATAAATTGTCTGTCAAATGTCCTTTAAACATTCCCTCCTCTCACCTTAAACATGCTTTCAAGTATTTTTCATTTTAACTCTGGAGAAAAGCTCTGACTATAGACCTCTATCTGTTCTTCCCATGATTTTGAATGCTTCCACTGGCTCAGGTTTACGACTGATGCTCCAGAAAAAAATCTAAGGTTGACCTTGCAGCAAAATCCCTCCCATTCGGACAACCTTCTGGTGAACCTCCATGACCAGAACTATACACAAATCTCCAAAAGTTTTACACAGTTGCAATATGACTTCCCAACTCAATACCCAACAGATGAAGGCAGGTGTGTCACACTGCACCTTTACCATGCTCTTGCTTTGCCACTTTTAGAGAGCAATAGACTTATACCCCAAGATCTCTCTGTACATCAGCCCTCCTAAGGATCTTTCTATTTGACCTCCCAAAATTTAATACTTGTTTGGTTTAAACTCTGTCTGCCGTTTTTCTTCCAAATTTCCAGCTGATATTTGCTCTATATTGTGGTAATCTTCCTTGCTCTCCCCAGCACCACATATTTTCCACTTTTAGTGAAGAAAATCCTTTTTGACTTGTTTGCTTTTGTTATTAAGTTATTTCTGGCCTTGGATTTTAAATTTTGTAGAGGACAAAAGTGATCTTGATTTGAAATGTTTCACCACTCCATGGACTTTACCAAAAGATAAAGACCAAGATTATTGACGTTTCACTTTACTGTGGTTTTCTCAGAGTTGGGGTGCAAATTCCCAACTGACTTTGTCTACATAATACACATCACTGCACTTTAGAGCAATCATTATTACCCAAAGCACTTTAAAAAGTTTCAAAGAGATAAGCTGAGGTGTTTGAATAGTAGTTACTTTTTTTTCCTCATAGTTCACTCCAATATCCCTGTAACGGATCAACAAGAAATCTTCCAACAGCCACCTCCCGGAATGAGGAAGATAGTTCTGGCAACAAACATTGCAGAGACCTCAATAACTATTGATGATATTGTGCATGTTGTTGACACAGGGTGTCACAAAGAGCAGCGCTATGATTTGAGGACAAAGGTAACCTTGATTATAATTTCTTTGTACTGTTGTATATTCAATTTTCTTTATGGGTTTGTGTGCAAACCTAGAATTTTCTGGCTCTTTTAGAGATTTGCAGGAACAAACTAGTATTAGAGCCACCCAATCAAAATCAAGTGTTCAAAAGTTCCCTTCCTTGTCACATAACAATATATTAAAATGTCATATACAGGCAGTCCCCAGTTACGAACAAATTCCATTCCTAAATCTGTCTTTGTCAAATTTGTACGTAAGTCGGAAAAGGTGCATACGGTTCTTATTTAGTTTTTTTTTGCGTCAGTCACATGTTTATAGTATATTTAACTTTTTCATGTAAAAAAAGAAAAAAGATCACGATTAAAAGTTAACACTTACTCTTGTTCTATTGATGTCTTGCGTACCAGAAGGGGACTGCCTGTACATGATGTACTTCAATTTTTGTTTGGCTTGAGGCAAATAAGAGAGTCACCATGATCATTGCCGGGCGTCACCAACAAGAGGAGAAAGAGCAGCAAAAGGAAGTCCCTTCGGAGACGCTGAGTGCCTGTGGATTTGTCTCCAGTGCTTCTGCTGCCTCCGTAGCCACACAGATCCAATTTCAAACCATCAGCAACCCAAGCTCCAGATCCAAACCTCAGGAGGCCTTCAGCACCCAAGACCCTTAGGGAGCCCTTCTTCCCCTTAGCAACATCTCAAATCCTGGTTCCGATACCTGAATTAGCTTTCTGACAATTCTTCAGTCATGGGGAACAGGGGCTGCTTGAAAGCCATGTCAAGCTTTCTGTAGATTGTATTGTCAATGGATTAGGGGAGCCTTGGGATAAATCACAAAAACAGCAAAAGGGGTTTCCGTTTATGGCAATCTTAAAGTCCATCTAAGCATGGGATTAGATGCACTTTCCAAGATGCTGCGGGTAACGTATGCTATGGATTCCTTCTAAATTTTGATGACATTTATTTGTTTCACTTCAGAATGGTGATGCATTCTGAAGTGAAGCAAATGGTTCTGGAGCGAGGACATGGTTTTGGATCTCATGCCTTGGATCCAAATTATTGACTGTTTCTCTTTCTACTGATGCTTCCTGACTTGAGTTTTCCCAGTAGTTTTTTTTTCATTCAAAGAATCTAGACATCACTGGCATTTATTGGCTCCCAACTTGTTCGTTCTGATTCATATGGCCATATTGAAGCTTGTTATGGCTTTTCTGAACACAGCTGAGTATTGGCACATTGAAACCATTTATGATCTAGTTTGGTTCAGGAGACCAGGTTTTCTTCCTCATAGAACACATGAATCAGTTTGTAAAAGTCTAGGTTACAAGGTTCCTGTTCTTTGTTCCACATTTCTTTTACAAATTGATTTCAGATCTTGAATCCAGATTATTTATCCAGGCATCCGATTTCTACTTTGGTATTTTATCCTCAGTAGATAACTCTCAATATCAGCAAAACCAAGGAAATGATTGTGGGACTTCAGGAGAAAGTTAGGGGAACATGACCTGGTCCTCATCACAGTCTCAGTAGTGGAGAGGGTCAAGAACTTCAATTTTCTGGGTGTCAACATCTCCGAGGATCTATCCTGGAGCCTCCACATTGATGCAATCAGAAATAAGGCTTGAAAACGGCTATACTTTGTGAGGTGTCTGGGGAGATTCGTTATGTCACCAAAGACTCTAAATTTATACAGGTGTACAGTGGAGAGCATTCTGGCTGGTTGCATCACTGCCTGGTGTGGAGGTGCCTCATCTCAGGACAAAAATAAACTCCAGAGGGTTGTTACCTGGCGTGCGACATCACAGGCACCAGACTTCATTCCCATTTAACGAATAACCTGCCTTTTTGTTACGTGCTCCCAAATGGATAACGTCACTTTTTGCCCACACGAGTATGCACTTTGGGTATATTGTAGCTTACAGTAATGACTATGGCAGTGGTTCTCAACCTTTTCTGTCCTAGGCCCCACTTTAATTTAAAAAAAAATGTATACCCCACCATTAGCAGAACAAAGTTATATATTCAAAAGAAGTTCTAATTAAATCATTTTACTGTAAGTGTATTTCAGTGCAATGAAGGCCGGGAATACACTGGAACACATTTTATATTCAACTACTTCAATATGTCAACCATTTCAAACACACATTCAACAATTGTCCTCACTTCAGTGGGAACCTTACCCCTGATGCTGGCTGCAGATATTTTTGATTTGGACTAATTTTGTTAGTTTCAATCTTAAATCTCCACATTTTGTAATTTCCAGTCAGTTTCTCTTAGCTTGTAGCAAATCGCTAACAGCACTGAAGCCACATTCTACTAAATAAGACCATGGTAAATGTATCAAAAGTTCCCTTGCTAAGGTAGTCGAGTTGACTATTTCTTTTCGATCTCGTTAGACAGCCACATCATGATTCCTTTCACTTTGAACAGAGTTTTCACAGATTCATCATGTTGCAACTCAGATAACTCCTCTTGGTATTGCACTGGAACTTCAGATAAGTCCACCAGCAATGGCTGAATTACCATGAGAGAAAATCCATTGCCTTTAAATCACAAAATCTATTATTGAAGTCTGTAACCTACATTTTCAAATGGTCAACAATGACATTTGTAGCAGCATTAGTTACCTCACACTTACTCAACCAATAGAATTGACTGAAATTTTTTGCAGAAATATTCCTTTGGCATAATTCTAGAAGTGTCATGAATCCAAATATCTTTATTTTTGCATCAACAAGCACTATATTTGTTATTTAGAATTGCTTGTTCAATATACTTAGTTTCTCAAAAATGTCCATCAAGTAACACACATAAGCTTTGCCATATGTTGTTAGCAAGAACTTCATTACAGGTTTGTCCTTCAAAAACTCGTTGAGGAGATCAAACAGTTCCATAAACCAACATGTTTGGATTTTCATCCTTCATTAATTTTAAACACCTTTTTTTTTAACCCATTTTAGCAGGTGCCCCATCTGCAGCACAAGATACAATGTTTCCTTTTGTTATTTCATTTTCATCCAAATAATTTTTGAGCTTGCTGTAGATATCAACTGCAGTAATGGTTATTTCTAATGATTCACAAAACATCTCTTCTTGAAACTCTTCCTGATCAATATATCTCATGTGTCCCGTACGGAAGATTCATCCAGTTGCATTGAAAACTTTCATAATTTCAACTTCTCAATAAGATATTTTTCAACATCTTGATCCATGTCATCTATTCTGTTGCAGTTAGTACTGTTACTCCATGGCATTGCTTGGACATCTTTATCATCCTTTTGCTGAACTGTTTTGAGAAACAATGATATTGCGGGTTTAATCAGTTCCTCCCCAATCGTATGATTCTTTACACATTTTGTGATCAGCAGAGAAATTTCATAGCGAGCTTCAAGGGAACAATTCAGGGCTGTAGTTTACGTAACAAATGAAGTGATTTTTAAAAAAATTATTTTCATACTTCTCTTTTAGTGATTTAAAATATTCCAATTTCGAATTGACATAGTTAGAATATTTTACCGACAAACAAGCTTCAAGACGGCCTGCTTTCATTGATTTATTTGTCAAAGTCTGTTGCCATAATTAGAAAAAGGTGCACGTTCTTCGTGTACAGCAGGTATAAACCTAAACTTCAAGAACTCCACTGAATATTGATAAATCTTTTGCTTGCTTGGTCTGCTCATTTTGAATATACAAAAGCACAAGCTCCCTGAAACAGATTAATCAATATTTTATTATGTCTTAGAATTGAAAAATGTAATAAAAGTAATGGTTGTATCAAAGGAAGAATACTGACCCTAAAAGAAACATGAAAACACTAGTGTGGTTTCTGACATTTTTTTCTTGCAAAGAGAGCATTAAAATTGCACTAGCCTCGTGCTTTACTTTCTGGAGTCCTATTTTTTTCCAGATTTTTGGCATGGCCCTCAGGCTGGCGCCTGGGGTGGATGTCCCCCCCCCCCCCCCCCCCATCAATAGGCTAGTGTACAAAGATATGTACAGATACAGGTCTCACTCACTACTGAACTGAAAAAGTAAATGGGTATGGGCGGAGACATGATTGTTGAGATAATTTGGAATTCTCGTCGCCAGTGAGATAATTTTGGAATGGATGATAATAAGACCAGTCAGAAAAAAATATAATTGTAATATTAACCAAGGATAACAACAGTTAAAATAGGAGAAACATCAGAAGAGCAAAGACACACGTTATGAAAATAAAAAGAACAAAGTGATTTTTACTTGGAAGTTGCCACAATTGTGTCGTACTGACAGTGTTGCCAAGTCACAGCTTTGATGCCAGCATATCGAGTTTATTTATTTCAAACCAACTTTTTAATTATTTCCCAAAATATTCCTAATCCCCACTAAAATATTCTTAAGCCTCTCCAAAATATTCCCATGCCCCATCTTGAGAATCAATGGAATCTGGAGATGATGGACTGCGTCAGAGATCTACAGAGTTCTAAGTTAACAACCTACTGCATAAAGTATTCGTTTGAGGCCTGTATCAAGAAATAAACTGTGTAAACACCTGCATGTTACTCCAATTCTAGGTATTTAATACTTAAATGAGCTGTGCAGTTTTATAAACGATTATGTGGGCAACTAAAAATAGAGTTTAGTTTATTCATTTAGATAGCACGTTTAAGACAACTTGTGTTGACCAAAAAGCTGTATAGATCAAAAAAGACATCACAATGAGGCAACTATTTAAAGTACAGAATAAAACAAATTTGAGAGGTTAGAACTCAAGGTAACAATCAGGTGCATGAAGAGGGCTCAAATGCAAGTACATCTTCAATCTGGATACAAGAGTTGACGGAAGGGTTGATTGATAGATGGAGGAATGTTCCACGGTTTAGAAGCTGCAATAGTGAATGTGCGATCTCCTCTGAGTTTACGATTTGAGCGTGGAATAGCCAAGCACTACAAGTTAGCTGACCTGAGGGGATCTTGAAGTGGAACAAGGGGTTAAGAGATTCATCGTATAAGAGGGGGCTAGCCCATTAAGGGCTTTATAGACAAATAGGAGAACTTTGAAATTAATTCTGAGCTGTATTGGCAGCCATTGGAAGGAGGCCAGAATAGGAGTGATATGGAGGTTACTTTTTTCTCTCTCTCCCCCTCTCCTCTATGGCAGGTTTCATGCCTCAACACTGTTTGGATTTCCAAGTCAAACGTGAAGCAGCGGTGTGGTCGGGCAGGGCGCTGCCAGCCCGGTAATGCCTATCACCTATTCAGCAAGGAAAGACTGGAGAAGATGGATGACTTCCAGATCCCAGAAATCCTGCGTACCCCTCTGGAGAATATTGTGGTCCAGTCCAAGGTCCACATTCCTGACATTACGGTGTGTAGTAATTATTTTATTTCTTCTAGTTGCCCTGCTTCTCAAAATACTGGAAACATTCAAACAATTCTGAACAAATTTGAAAGTTGACAACTTTAAGGACGAAAGAGAAATGGAGATCGAGAAAGAATATACAGTGACAGAGGAGGCAATGTTTGCTTTGTTGAAGCGAAGGGTCATGCAGCGATTTTAATCGAGCGGAATGGTCGTGAAGAGGGAGAGAGCCAAAAACCATGTCATCTAGAAAGAGATAATGAAGGGATGACCATTGACAGCAATTTGATGGGAATAGAGATGGGGCATTTCAGTTGGTCCAATAATCCTCCAAGGCCTGGATTGCCAATATTCACTTGGGCAAATATAAATTGTCTTTAAATCTACCCCAGTTATCTCTTCCCTTTATTTTTCAGGCTTCAGATTTTCTTTCTAAAGCAATGAATAGTCCAGAATCGAAGGCTGTGAATGAGGCAGTGCAAATATTACAGGAGATAGGTGAGTGCTGGGGACTAGGCATGTGTTCAATGGGTTTTTGATAGCCTGTCAGAATTTTTGTTACAGGAAATCCTTTGTTGTGGCACTCAATAGGTCAGTAAGCTGTTGAGTGCCATACAGATCTGGAGGTTTCAAAACTTGAGTTCATTTCTGTACTAAATTGGTTGTAAGACAGATTAAGGTTCCCATTAACAGCTCCCCTTCCTCCAGGGTGTGTGCATGCACCTAGATTTTTTTTAAACCCTATCTTTATGGTTTTAGAGTTGCAACCTATAAAGAATAAGTGGAAAGTTTTTTGCATTTGGTGAAGTAACAAAGTTTGATGGCATTAGTCTCAACTCTATTTGAATGACCATTCCTGTGTAATAAACCATTTGCTGAAGTCTTTAAATCCTCTTTGCAGAGAGTGAATTGAAATGTGGATCATCTTGAGTACTGGTAAGTTGTGGCTGGAAGTATGAGTCCCACAGTTGCCATTTTTGAGTTAATTCTTGAGCCTGTGGTCTTTTCTTTCTCTTTTTAACTGCATATACAGTGGGAGAATTCAGTTGACCATATGCGGCTTATTGCCAGATCAACTTTTATATGTACATATTACTTTATTGAGTTGTTATAAATACTGCTATGTTCCTCAGCTGAGGTTTATAATCCTAGAAATGAGATCGTGCATTTTTTTGTTGGTGAAAGTGAGAAATCAGCTTTTCAAGGGAAACTGGTGCTAATGAAGCACAGGATTGAATGGATGTTTCAAGGTCACATTCCACAAGGAATGACCATACTTGGGAAATCAGTTCTCATTTCAGGACTGTTCCAAGGAAGGGGGGGAGAAAATTTGGGATAGATTTTTTTTTTCTGTTGCTGGAAATGTAGTGACTTGTAGAAGATCATCAAAATCCATAAGTCGTAGGAGCAGAATTAAGCCATTTGGTCTATTGCGTCTTCTCTGCCATTTGAATCTCATGGATGAACTAGCCACAAACTGTCTGCACTAAGTCAATTCTGCATTGTCAATGAATGTGTGAGTTATCTCCCTTTTTACATTCCACTACAGGAGTGTTAGATGAAGATGAATCTCTTACATTGCTTGGTCAACGTCTGGCCCACATCTCCACAGATCCACGGTTGGCAAAAGCAATTATCATGGCCTCCATTTTCCGCTGTCTATACCCTGTATTGATGGTTGTTGCCTGCCTGACTCGAGATCCATTTGTAAACAGCTTGCTCAACAGACCTGAGGTTACGAAGGTAGGTATGGAAATCAGGTAATTGCGAACATAAGGAGAGTTTTTAATTCCTTTTTGTTTTCAGGGTCTAAATGGCATATTTTCTGAGCTGAGGTTGAATCTAACTAAGAGTCTTGGTCAGAGGTGTAGTTTGTGATTGTTGGGAGAGGACTTTTGCCTCCAGCCTTTCTGTCCATCTGTATACACAATTCTTGATCACTTTCACATCCTTGTAAATCTCTAAGAAAGTTCCATCCTTCCTGTCATCCTGGATCACCTAGATAACAACATCACTACATCAGCTTGGTTTTTGTCAATTACAAATCAGCTTTCAATGCCATCATCCCCTCAGAACTGGTTAGCAAGCTTCAAAACCTGAACCTCTGACTTGCTCATTGGAAGAACAATCTGTGGATCGGTAACAACGTCTCCTCCTCACTGACAATCAACACAGGTGCACCTCTAGGATGTGTGCTTAGCCCATTGCTCTACTCTCTATGACTGTAGCTAGTTACAATTCAAATGCCATCTACAAATGTGCTGATGACAACATGAGGAAGGAGGTACAGGAGTCTGAAGGCCAATATCCTTCTTCTTCTTTCTTTGGCTTGGCTTCGCGGACGAAGATTTATGGAGGGGGTAAATGTCCACGTCAGCTGCAGGCTCGTTTGTGGCTGACAAGTCCGATGCGGGACAGGCAGACACAGTTGCAGCGGTTGCAGGGAAAAATTGGTTGGTTGGGGTTGGGTGTTGGGTTTTTCCTCCTTTGACTTTTGTCAGTGAGGTGGGCTCTGCGGTCTTCTTCAAAGGAGGTTGCTGCCCGCCGAACTGTGAGGCGCCAAGATGCACGGTTTGAGGCGATATCAGCCCACTGGCGGTGGTCAATGTGGCAGGCACCAAGAGATTTCTTTAGGCAGTCCTTGTACCTCTTCTTTGGTGCACCTCTGACACGGTGGCCAGTGGAGAGCTCGCCATATAACACGATCTTGGGAAGGCGATGGTCCTCCATTCTGGAGACATGACCTACCCAGCGCAGTTGGATCTTCAGCAGCGTGGATTCGATGCTGTCGGCCTCTGCCATCTCGAGTACTTCGATGTTAGGGATGAAGTCGCTCCAATGAATGTTGAGGATGGAGCGGAGACAATGCTGGTGGAAGCGTTCTAGGAGCCGTAGGTGATGCCGGTAGAGGACCCATGATTCGGAGCCAAACAGGAGTGTGGGTATGACATCGGCTCTGTATACGCTTATCTTTGTGAGGTTTTTCAGTTGGTTGTTTTTCCAGACTCTTGTGTAGTCTTCCAAAGGCGCTATTTGCCTTGGCGAGTCTGTTGTCTATTTCGTTGTCGATCCTTGCATCTGATGAAATGATGCAGCCAAGATAGGTAAACTGGTTGACCGTTTTGAGTTTTGTGTGCCCGATGGAGATGTGGGGGGGCTGGTAGTCACGGTGGGGAGCTGGCTGATGGAGGACCTCAGTTTTCTTCAGGCTGACTTCTAGGCCAAACATTTTGGCAGTTTCCGCAAAATAGGACGTCAAGCGCTGAAGAGCTGGCTCTGAATGGGCATCTAAAGCGGCATCGTCTGCAAAGAGTAGTTCATGGACAAGTTTCTCTTGTGTCTTGGTGTGAGCTTGCAGGCGCCTCAGATTGAAGAGACTGCCATCCGTGCGGTACCGGATGTAAACAGCGTCTTCATTGTTGAGGTCTTTGAACATCCAATGGCACAAAAACAGTAGCTTCCCCTCTCCCATCAGATTTATGAATGGACAATGAACCACGAACACTTTCTCTTCTTTTACACCAGTTTATTTATTTTTAAACATTGCTATAAATTTCATTTCCATAAATACAATTTTCCACCTGTAATGCACAATAAAGCTGCTCCAAAACAACGAATTTTGTGACATATATGTTCAAGACAATAAATTCTGATTCTGATCAGAACTGTATCTGGTCCTTTAAGTTCAGCCTAGCTTGTATTTATACAGTTCTCGCCTGACCTTCCTTCTATTGTTCCTTACTGTGGTCAGTAAAATAATCCACTTGAATTTTAACCAATTTATCACGTTGTCCTACTATGTTCATGTATCTGTAGAAGTGCACTCCAAGATTATTCTGTTTCTCTATGTTACGGCATCCTATCATTAATCAAGTATTTCCTTGTCATCTCCATCCTTCTCAAATGCTTTTCTTAAAAACTCCAGACTAAATTTCATTACCTCTTTTGTACTCATTTGACAAATTTATTGATAACTTCCTGAGGCCTCACACTTTCTTTTTTAATTCAACTGCACAACTAATTTTGATTTTGTCAGCAAATTTGCAAACCATAGTCTCTGTATTTAAGTCCAGGTGTTAAACACACGAGAAGCAAGGAATGTAACACCCTTGAGACACTGCACACAGCCCCACAGCCACAAAAATTTGGGAAAGGCTAATATGCAAGGGCTGTTGGTAATTAGGAGGCTGAAGAGATGTAACTGTTTACTGCTAGAGGGAATTGAAGGCAAACTTAGGGGAGTTGGGCTTTGGTTATGTTAGATAGTTGTGAGGTGACATCTGGAGTACTGTGTTAAGGAAAAATATTAATGTGTTGGAAGTCATTCAAACTTTACCAGATCATTACTTGGAATTATCTGGCTGTTTTGAAGTATTGCATTTTTAGATTAATGTAAAATACATAAAAAGAAATCTACTCATCTCCCCTGGAGCCTACAGAACTTGGAATCTGAAGTTAAACACAATCTGTTGGAGAAACTCAGTGGGCTGAACAGCATCAGTGGGTGAACAAGAATAGTCAGTCTTGATCTGAAACCCTTCATCAATAAACATCAACCATTCTTTTACTCCCACTGATGCTGAGTTCCTCCAGCAGATTGTGTTCAACTTGTCACTCCTCATGTTTTTATTTAACTAAATAACATGAAATTCTCTGATGGGTGTAGCATTTCATCTTATCAACTCTATAAATACCCTTCATAATGTTAAGTGGCTGCTAAAGCTCCCCTTCGTTCTGCTCTACAAAGAGTAATCACAGATTTTCTAGTCCACCAAGATCCCGTGTGAACTTTGGTTTTGATTTGTCCTTCAGGCTAAAGCACGCCTAAGTGGGGAGAGCCGAAGTGATCACATGGTGTTTATTAAAGCTGTTGAAGGTTGGAAGAAAGTATTGCGGGAGCGGGATGCAGACTCCAAAAAAGAATATCTGGAGGAGAATATGCTATATGCACCAAGTCTCCGTTTTGTTCATGGTAGGTTGGGTGATTGGGGAAAAAAAGTCCAGCAGTGGAGACATCGACTATTGCACTGTATGCTTTGGCAGGCTCTTTTATTGACTTTCTTATGTTTGTTCTTTTGGGAGATGTCAGAAGTTCCCAAGTCCTGGCTGTGAGTAAAGACAGTTTATTAATGCAGGATATGTTGCAATAAATCTGCATCTCAAATCACAGCTGGCATATATTTATCAGTTTCTCAAGTCGTTCAAAGTTTCTCGCTGTGTCAGCAAGTCAGTCTTCATTTGGAACACTGTCTTCAGTAATGCTTCAGTAGAGCTTATGGTAAGAGTGCCAAGAAAAATAATGACGTCAGTCGGGCAGGAATATGTAGCGTATAAGACAAAATATTGAAATTTGAGTCAAACTGATGAAAAGTTAGGCAAGTGTAGAATGAAAAGGGAAGAAGCAACACCAGTCTCCATGGTCTCAAAGGCTGATACCTGTATTTCTGTTTGGGATATTTGTAATTGTTTACTTTTACTTTCATTGCGTTTTTAGTTGCTCTTATTTGAGGTCATTCTACAATTCTGGAAGTTCAATCTATTTTTATTATTTTCTCTCACTTTCTTTTCGTCCAGGATTGATTCTACAATTCTCTGAAAATGTTTATAATGCTTTCCTGGTGTCTGATCCTTCAGACTGTACATCTTTGTCCTCCCTGTGCAACCAATACAGTGAAGAAGAAGAGCTAATTAAGGGGGTGCTATTGGCTGGCCTATACCCCAACCTCATCCAGGTGAGAATTTATTTCCTTGGGTTTAATTTGACTACATGTGGTTACATAATTGATTGCATTATTTAATTGTCACATTTGCATAAAGAAATAGATGCTCAACCATGAAGGAAGGCAATTATTGGGGTGACAAAATGCACACAGATGGAACATTTGCAGGAAGGGGTGAAGTGTGGGAGGGAGTTCTGAGCCCGACTTGACCAACTGAAAGTTGCACTTTCATGAGTGGACATGGGAGAGGGGATAAAATGAAAGGAGATGAGTGAGAGGGTAGAGTGAAGCAATAAAAGGACTTGTACATCGGGAATTTATAATCAGATGGGATGTTAGGTTAGCAAAGGTTGAAAATGGTGTGCGAGGGTCATTATGGCAACTTGGGTATAGGATATAGATTACATTGTATTTTCCTCCCACTGTAGAACACACTCACACGAGACATAGTTACTCCTTTGTGTACTTTATTTAATCTAAAATGATTCTACTATGTCCAACAATACAAAGCTGTTATCTGATGTCATATGCATGCGTGTTCCACAGCACTTCCCCCCCCCCCCCCCCCCAAAAAAAAGCAAAAAATCTAAAACTAGACGAAAAATGCCAACAATATAAGTCAGTGGCAACAGGTAAATTACTAAGCATGGTACTTCTCAATCAATCATGGGACATGGTCCTTCAAATGTAACGGAGGACACATCTCATGTTTAGATCTTGGCAATGGAAGATTTAGAAGACTTTTTGACTTTTCAGAAGAGCCTTTTGGTCTTTCCGGGGAAATTTTCAGCTGACACTAGAGCTTGGGTAGTTACTGTTGAGACATCACTCAATGGCAAGGATATCTCTAGAACCAGTAATGGGGTCAGATTCAACGTGTCCTTGTTGCCATAAACCACCTCTGGATCTGGTGTGTTAAAGAGATTGTGTATGTTGGAAATGGACCCTGGGATATCTATTGCTCTCAATTGTGCGATTTCCTTATCATTTCTCCCACCAGTACAGAATATGAACACGAGGCCAATATCTTGAGAAGCACTCTTTTATTATCCATGTTTCTTTATTGTCTCGGTAATCTCCCACCGATACTTGTTGTCCAACTTCTAGAGTTCTGGTTGGTTTACCAAGAGATGCTGATTGCTGGATGCGAAGCCCCATGTTTGGGAGTACCGTGGAGAGTATGGTTCTCAAGTTGCATCCAAACATTAGTTCTGCCGGTGTGCATTTTGTTGTAGAGTGCAGGGCTGTCCTGTATGATAACACAAAATTTGCGATCCTGTGATGCCATGTTATATTTGAGACTTCTGGACCTTCATGGCTTTTTTAAGTCTGTATAAAGCATTCCACTCTCCATTGGTACTCGGATGATAGAGTGCCGATAATATGTACTTTGTATTAGGTTTTTTTTAGCAGAAATTGCTTGAAAACAGACACAAATTGTGGTCCATTGTTGGAGACCAGTTCTATTGGCAAACAGTGCATTGTGAAAGTACTCCTTAGTGTCTCAATAGTTTTTTCTGCTGTTGTTGTCTGCATTTGGGATACGTTAGTCCATTTGGAGTGTGCATCCACTACAATCAGAAAGTTTTCGCCCATAAATGGACCAGTGAAATCAATGTGAATTTGGTGCCAGGGGTGTGAAGGCCATTTCCAGGGGTTAGCTTTGGCTTGGCATGCTTTAAGTTGCATTTCATGGCAAATATGACCTCTTCTCACAGTCTGTTCAATGTCCATGTCTATTGATGGCCACCAGACATGCATGCGCACTAGGGACTTCATTCGGACCATTCCTGGATGATTGTTGTGGAGTTCTTGACTTTTTGACTTTTCAGAAGAGCCTTTTGGTCTTTCCGGGGAAATTTTCAGCTGACACTAGAGCTTGGGTAGTTACTGTTGAGACATCACTCAAATCGTGCTAGCACGATTGCTTGCTATTTCTTTGGAATGATTGTTCTTGTTCCCCACAAGAAACAACCCTCTTCAATGAATATCTTGTTGCGTCGCATATAATAAAGTTTTAATTTGGGCCTAATCCTCTTGGCTTCGGGCCATCCATTTAACATGAAGTCCAGGACCTTTGATAGGGTCGCCTCATTTCATATCTCTTTACTGATAGTTTTTGCTGTAATTGGCAAATGTCGAAGTTGCTCTTGATTAATGGCTGTGGCCTTTTCTATCTTGTTGATCAATCCTTCTATTTGTTCTGTTTCTGGGAATTGGATATTGGGATACTTGCAGAGCTTGATTAATGGTGATCACAAATTCAAATTTCACAATTGGGTTTTGTAACAGGAACTATCGGGGCGGCCCAATCACTGTATTTCAGTTTCTCAATGATTCCTTCATTTTCCAGTCTGTTGAGTTCAGCTTCGATTTCCCTTTTTCATTGCAAAAGGAACTGTCCTTGGTTTGAAGAAATTGATGTTGGCCTCTGGTTTCAAGTGCAGTCTGGCCTGGGTTCCTTGGATTTTCCCCAGGACTTTTTCCAAATACTATCTGGTACATTTGGCTCACTTGCTCCTGCTTTGATTTTTGTTCTTGTTCAGTCTGTACATTTTTTATTGTCCCAGTGTCCTTCCAATCCAATTGGATTTGTGACATCCAATCTTTTCCAAACAAAGAGGGCCCCTTGTGTCAACGATGTAAAGGGGTCATCTTTTGGATGTCTGTCCTTTATATTCAACATCTATCTTGGATTTTCCCAGTACTTTGATTTTTTTTTCTCCAGTGACTGTTTTTAACAGTCCTACCTTGAGATCGGGTAATAATCTTGTTTTTAAGCTCTTTGGCATTAAGGACACATGACCCCAGTGTCCAGTTCCATCTGAACTGGTTCGTTGTTAATGCTAACGGGAATCAAGATTTTTGAATTGCAGTTTGTCACATTATTAACTTGCATTACTTCTATCGCCTTGTCTTCTTCAGAGTCACTTGGGTCGTTGCTAAGACTTTTGTCTGAATTTTCCTCTTCCTCCTTGAGGTTCCTCACCTTGCATGTTTTATTTGTCATCTTCTGATTTCCCTATTTTCCCTTTTCTTTGGGCATCTGGACTTAATGTGCCCCTCTTTGTAGCCTATGTAACATTTGGCTTTTTTGAGGAAATATTTACCCATATTGTGATTACTTTTTCGGCAGCGGAAACATTCTTGGCATTCCATTTTCTTGATGCTCCCGCTGCTTTCCTTGTATAATACCCTGGTTGCAGCTGGGCCATTTTGAAACTCAGTGCTTTTTTCATATGCAGCATCAATGTCTAATCGTCTTTTACTCAGTTATCGTTGTTGAGCCAAAACGATGACCAGCATGTCCTTAAGACTTTATTTAAGAATCTTCTAAATTCACAGGTTTTCAATAATCTGTGCAATTCATCTGTATATTGGTTCATAGATTTGCCTGGTTCCTGCTTTTTAGTCCAAACTGGTATCTTTCTGCCATCACTATTGGTCTTGAGGACAAATTTACTGCCACTGGGGCACACAAAGTTTTATACACCATAGAATATGGGCTTGCGGGTGCTACTAGAGATTTTATCAGGCTATATGTCCTGCTTAGAAATGTTGCCTTTTTTCTTAAATTGCCCTTTCTATCTCTTATTTCCTGGGCAGTAAAGAACAAATTGAGTCTTTCAATGTACTCATCCCAGTTTTCTGATTCCTTGTACTCTTCAAAACGTCCTTCCGTATTTTTGGCCTCTCCTTTGTTTCATTGTGAATGAGTTTCAGCAGCTTAAGGTCGTTGTAGTTTCAGTTTAAAATCTTCTGTTCTAGTGTGGGATAACATTTATTTTGACCCTTGTCGCCAATTTGTTGGATATTCCTCCCACTGTAGAACACACTCACACGAGACGTGGTTTATCCTTTGTGTTCTTTATTTAATCTAAAATGGTCTTGAATGCATGTTCCATAACCGATTAGACGTGGACCTACAACAAATATTGTGATTGGCCTTTGGCCTGGCAAATAGAGTTTAATGCAGGAAAAGTGTGAGGCCATGTACTTTGGCAAGAAGAGTCTAAAAGGGGCATTATATTCCTACTGGAAGGAGACTGTAAATGAGTAAAGTTGAGGTTCTAGTCCCTAATTCCTAAAATAGCAGGTATATCTGACAAATGCCATTGATTGCCTTTATTGCGAAGTTTAAGAATAGGGAAGTTTTATTTCAATTATACAGGTTGTGGGTGAAGTCGCATCTGGAGCGGGCATTGAATCCATGGTATTTCTTTGCCAAAGACCATTGTGAAGGCCAAGTCATTGGGCATATTGATAGGTTCTTAATTAGCCAGGGTATCAAAGGTTACAGGGAGAAGGCCAGACACTGGGGCTCAAGATTGAATGGTGGGCAGACTTGATGGGCTGAATGGCACATTTCTGCTGCTATGTCTTGTCGTCTAACTGGTTGTCGTTAAGCAAGTGCTGTTTGATGACCCCTTTGATTATCCCTTCCATTATGTTGGTGATGTTTGAGAGTAGACTAATGGGGCAGTAATTGGCTGGGTTGGATTTGCTCTGCTTTTAGTGGACAAGGGATACCTGGTCAATTTTCCACCTATTTGGGTGGATGCCAGTGTTGTAACTTAGCTGGAACAGCTTGGTCAAGGGTATGGCAGTTCTGGAGCAGGCCTTTAATACCATTGCCAGAATGTTGATGGGGTCCATTGCCTTTGTATCCAATGCCTTTTAGTCATTTATTGATTCCACATGGAGTGAATCAAATTGGCTGAAGCTTAGGACCACTGGAGGTGGTCAAGATCATCTACTTACTGAAGATCTGTGACAGGTAGGTTGAGTAGGGGTTCCCTCACCAGTTGCTGCAGACCCAGGTGCAACAAACCTAATGGTTTAACTACTCTTTTGATGGTAATTGAAAATCAAAAAAAAAACTGCACATGCTAGGAAAACTCAGCAGGTCAGGCAATGGGTATGGAAAGAAGATCAATATTTGAAGTCAAAGATTGATCATATGGCTTCCCTTTTCATCGGTGCTGTCTGACCGTTTGAGTTTTTTCTATTATTTTCTCATGGTTTGTATCCGTGGGAAAAAAAACTGCTGAAAATGTAAATGTAAAAGTCACAAATGTTAGAACTACTCGCCAGGTCTGTGGGAAGAGAAATTCTGGGTCTCTGACCTGAAACATTGACTCTCTTTCTCTTTACACAGATGCAGCTTGTCATGCTGAGTAGTTCTGCATTTTTGGTCTATGCTTTGGATCCCAGCTGGCCATCTGTTACTGTTCCTTTTCCTCATGTTTTCTTTGTAGCTGAGACATGGGAAAGTCACAAAAGAGGGAAAGTTCAAACCCAACAGTGTGGTCTGCCGTACCAAGACTGGCCATGTATTACTGCACAGATCTACTGTCAACAGGTACGTTATGGTACAAGCATGGCTGTATAAATCTATGGTGAGGTAGATGTGTAAAGGAGAATAAAGGCTCTTGTAGCAATGTCTAGTCTGGGAGTTGAATCATTTAATGCTAACTATGGGAAAAGCTAAATTCTAGCAGATCCTTTGAACTATACCTTGCCAAGCTATGAGACAGCACTACTGTACACTGCCACACATGAGGAATGTGTCCTTTGGCCCACAATATCTGCGCTGAATATAATGCCAAATTAAACTAAATCTCTTCTGTCTATGCATGATCCATATCTTTCTATTCCCTACATTTTCAAAGTCTCCATTAAAGGCAACCAGAATTGCTCACAATACTCCAAATACAGCCGAAGCAAAGCTTTATGTAGCACAACATGGCTTCCTTACTCTCTGCTCAGTGACCCAATAAAGTTGACGAGCATGCCATATGCCTTCTTTACCACCCTAGCTACTTGCATGGCCACTTTCAGGAAGCAATGGAATTGGACCCCAAATCTATATCAGTGCTTTTGAGGTTCCTGCTGCTAATTGTGTTCTTTCTCTTTGCATTTGACATTTGCTTGGATTAAACTCTCTGCCATTTCTTTTATCAAGTACAAGGATTGAATTGTGAAATGAGACTGAATGACATGAAAAATGTGGTAATGTCTTCAAGATAGAAGCTCAAACAAATACAACAGTTCTGTAGTTAATCTACAAAATTGCTAACCCATGGAAGATTTTGAGATAGTTCCTTCTTGCAGACTGAGTAGATTACCATGGCTGAATGAGGGATGTGATTGGGAACTGAATATACAGGGTTACACCTTGTATAGGAAAGATAGGTAGAGGGGGTAGCGTGGCCCTAATGATAAATCACTCGAAAGAAGGGATTTTGAACAGAAATTGTGGAATCTTTATGGGTTGAAATAAAAAATGGCAAGGGTTAAAAAGACCTTACTTGCTGGTCCCCAAAGAACAGCTGGGAAGTGGACTGTAAGATGCAGTTGGAAATAGAAAAAATGTGTCAGAAGAAGAATCTCAAGATAATTATGGGCAAGGGGATTGGGAATGTCAGGAAGGTACAGGATCTCAGGAGAAAATTTTTAGAATCCCTAAAGGATGGCTTTTTGGAGCAGCTAGTCGATCAGCCCACCAGAGGATCAGCGGTTTTGGATTGGGTGATGTGTGATGAACCTGAGGTGATTAGGGATTTAAAGGTTGTGGGGCCCTTAGGAAGTAGTGAACACAACATAATAGAGTTCAGCTTCCAATTTGAAAGGGAAAAAATGATATCAGATCTGTTAATATTTCAGTGGATCAAAGGGAATTAGTGGTATGAGAGAGAAACTGGTCCAAGTTGACTGGAAAAGTAAGCTAGATGGGGGGGACGGCAGAACAGAATTGGTTGATATTTCTACAAGAAATAAAGAAAGCACAGGATAGATATATTCCAAGAAAAAGGAAAATTATGAATGGTAAAATGATGCAGATGTGGCTAACCAGAGAGATTAAAGCTAAAACAAAAGCAAAAGGGAGGGCATACAGGGCACCAAAAAAATACTGGAAAAACAGAGGGCTGGGACATTTTTAAAAACTTGGAGAGACAAAGAAAGTCATTAGGAAAGAAAAGATGAATTATGAAAGGAAATTGGCAAATAGCATAGAAAAGGATTCTAAGAGTTTATTCAAATATATAAAAAGTAAAAGAGAGACCAGGGTAGGTATAAGGCCAATTGAAAATGAAGCTGGAGAAATTATAATGGGTAACAAAGAGATGGCAGAGGAACTAAATGGATATTTTGTGTCAGTCTTCACTGTGGAGGACAGTAGCAATATACCTGATATTTAAAGGTCTCTGGAAATAGAATTAAGTACAATCAGGATTACAAGAGAGAGAATCCTTAGTAAGTTGAATGGTCTAAAAGTGTTTGAGACTGAATGAGGTGCAACCACGGGTTCTGAAGAAGGTGATCTTGGAGATTGTAGAGGCATTGAAATTGATTTTCCAGAAATAAATAGACTCTGGAATGGTTCCCAAGGATTGGAAGGTCACAAATGTAGTTCTGCTGTTTAAGAAAGGAGGGAGGCAGCAAAAAGGAAATTATAGGCCTATTAGTCCAACTTCGGTAGTTGGAAAGATATTGGAATCGATCCTCAAGAATGAGGTTATGGAATACTTTGAGGTGCATGGCATGCATGATGGGTCCAAGCCAACATGGTTTCATGAAGGGACAATCCTGCCTGACCAACCTAATGGAATTTTTTGAGGAAATCTCAAGCAGGTTGGACAAGGGAGAGGCTGTGGATGTTGTGTATTTGGATTTTCAAAAGTCCTTCGATAAGATGCCACATAAGAGGCTGCTTAATAAGAAGAGAGCCTACGGAATTATAGGAAAGATAATCGATTGGGTAGAGCAGGAAGCAAAGGGTGGGAATAAACCAGATCCTATTTTGGTTGGTTGCCTGTTACTAGTTGTGTTTCTATATTGATGGTTTAGATTATGGATTAAATGGTTTTGTGGCAAAGTTTGCAGATGACACCAAGATAGCTGGTAGAGTATGAAGTGTAGAAGAAATCGAAAGCTTGCAGAGACTTGCACAGCTTAGGAGAATGGGCTAAGAAATGGCAGATGAGATATAATATTGAGAAATGTATGGTTGTGCATTTTGGTAGAGGAAATAAACAGTCAGATTATTATTTGGGTGGGGAGAAAATTCAAACCTCAGAAATACAAGGGTCTTGGGGGTCCTTGTGCAGGATAAACTGAAAGTTGACCGCCAGATTGGATCAGCAGTAAAGAATGCTATGTTAGCATTCATTTCAAAGGGGATTGTGTCTAAGAATAAAGAGGTGTTGATGAGACTCTATGGGGCACTGGTGAAACCTCATTTGCAGCATTGTGTGCAGTTTTGGGCCCCATAATCTTAGAAAGGATATAGCAAGTTTGGAGCGGGTACAGAGGAGGTTTACTAGAATGATTCCAGGAATGAGAAGGCTAACATACGAGGAACGCCTAGCAGCTCTTGGACTCTATTCATTAGAATATAGAAGAACAAGAGGGGATCTCATGGAAACATTTCAAATAATGAATGGATTGGACATAGTGGATGTAAATAAGATGTTTCCCCTGTTGGGTGATTCCAGGACAAGAGGGAAAAGTCTTAGAATTTAAAAAGTACCAATTTACAACAGAGATTGAGGAGAAATTTCTTTAGCCAGAGGGCAGTGGATTTGTGGAATTCGTTGCCACATGCAGCTGTGGAGGCAGGATCTTTGGGGGAATTTAAAGGGGAAATTGGTAAATATCGAATTAGTCAGGGTATCATGGGATATGGGGACAAAGCCAGAACTTGGAACTAGATACGAGAACAGTTTAGCTCAGGGATGTTTCATCGAGCAGACTTGATGGGCCAAATGGCCTGATTCTGTTCCTTTTTCTTGTGATCTTGTGATTTTTGAAGTCAATTTGATTCAGGTACTAATACCATTTAAAGGTCATCTCCCTGTTCCCAGTCTGCCCTATAAATGGTTAACCCGAAAGTACCTTTGCCAGACATGGTGGTTTTAAAAAAACTCAACACCTTGTAAAGAATAGCAAAGGTTGAGAAAGTGTCATGTTGAAAATTTCATTTTGTTTATGCAAGGCATTAAATGAAATTCTGAATAAGATATTAAAGATTCAACATAATTCAGAAAGCAAAGTTTTCAGAATATTTCTGGATCACCATTCAAAAGCCAGCTACAGTGGAAATTCACTGTTAATAATGGTTGCAATGTACTTTCAGGAATGAGGAATCTTTTAAGAGTCGCTGGATGACCTACTTCACAGCTGTGAAATCCAATGGGAACGTCTTTGTCCGTGACTCCTCCATGGTCCATCCGCTGGCTCTGCTGATGCTCCCAGATTGTGACATTCGTGTCAAGGGTAAGTGTTGTGGATAGCTCTTTGCATAATGGAACATGGGATGTGGCCAGGCCCTGGAGATAGAAATCCCACTCTAGCTTCTTCCTGATAGATTTAGCTGGTTATTGAGTATATGTGAGGCTGTAAACCAGCATAACACCCTTAGCTGTGGGTGCAGAGCCAGTAGAACCATTGATCAAGGTTTTTCAGAAGATGATACGGTTAGGATAGTGGTTAGCGCAATGTTAAAACAGCGGCAGTGACCCAGGTTCGAATCCATGAGTTCTCCCCATGACTTTCAAGTCAAGTCGTGTTTATTTGTTGTTCATTGAAACCATTGAAAACGAGACTCTGGGTTCTACCCATATTTCAAAGATGTACAGGGTTGGTAGGTTAATTGGTCCCATGGATATAATTGGGCAGAGCATGTTCATGGGCCAGAAGGGCCTGTTACTGTGTAATCAGAGGTGCTAGCAGGTTGTAAAATTAGAGATGTGACATCCTTGCTCAAGAAGGTGGAAAGGGAGAGACAAACAGAAGAACCTTAAGCCAATCAACATAATATCCATAATTGGGAATATGCCATTGTCTATAATCAAGGAAGAAATAGCTGGTTGTTTAGGGAAGCTTAACATAAACCAAATCAGCCTGAAAGGACAAATCTGCTGGAGCTCTTTGCATATGTGACAAAGTTTATAGAGGCAGCATATTTGGATTTCCAGGCTTTTAGTAAAGTGACACACTAAAGGTTGGTGTCTCAGACCTCATGGAACTGGGGAAAATGTCTTGGCATGGATTGAATTCCGATTATCGCAAAGAAAATGGGCGGTTTTTATTTCCAGACCAGAAAGATATGAACATGTTATCCTTTCCTAGCCTTCATTTAGTTACTACTCAATGAACGTGATGGGACAGAGTACAAATTATCCAAGTTTATTGATGACAAAATTGGTGGAAAGGCATACGCTACAGACAGCTATTAATCAGTTGTGCAAGTGGGCAAAAACTTAGAGCAAAGTGTGAAGTCGTGCACTTAAAGTACGAGGAATCAAAGGCATGCTTATCTCAATGGAGGGAGTACAAACAGTTCTTAGCGTTCGTACATTAAACATAGCATGAAACAATAAATAAGACAAATGGCTTATTGATCTTTATTGCTGCAGGATTGAAGTAAAAATAGTGTTGATATTTGTACAGTTGATGAAGCCATGCCTGGAATACATGGTGCAAATTGTCCCCATTAAGAAAGAATAGTTTAGAAGGGCGAGGGGATCTTATAGAAAGATTATGAAGGAATAAATTAGATAGAAGCAGGGAAGTTGTTTCCACTAACAGGTAGACTAGAACAAGGAGATGTAGCCTTAAGATATGGGGAAGTTCATTTAGGATGGAATCGAGGAGGACTACTTCTCCCAGGGAATGGTGATTGTAGAATTCTCCATTCTCCACCCCCCGCCCCCACCACTCCAATGAAGCATTCAAGGCTGCCTCCTTAAATATGTTTAGATGATTTAAATAATTTCAAATTTCACAGAAATTGAGTGTTATGGTGAACGGTCGTGATCTAATCGAATGACTGCATAGGCTCAATGGGCCTACTCAACGGTGTACTCCTTCTATTTGTGTACTAGGATTGAAAGCAATCCAGAAGAGATTCACCAGACTAATTTCTAGGATGAGAAAGTTGTCCAATCATTAACAGCCTATAAAATTTCTTGAATTTGGAAGAATGAGTGATAATGTTATTAAATCATAGAAAATCCTAAATGACCAAGACCATTCGTAAAGGAGTTTTAAATGAGGGAACGTAGTTATAAGATAGAAGTGTAGCTGTTTAAAACAATTGCATAGGTATATCTTCTCATATGTTGGTAAATCTCTGGTATTCTGTACCTCAGAGGATTGTGGGGCTTTGATATTTAAAGAGGTGGTAGATAATTGAGGGCCCCGCAGAACTGACACAGATGAGGATTTGAGGCTTGGGCTGATCAGTCATAATCTTGTAGAATGGTAAGACAAAAGGCCCACTGCTTCTATTGTTTCCTTGTGTTTTTGAGAAGCACTTTCTATGCTGTAGGCCAACTGTCCATGTAGCACAGAGTGAAGATGCAGGGTCCTTGACACACAAACCAGGCTCAACTTTTGAAAGTGTTGATAGTTTAGATTGTTATTGCACTTTGTTTTCATTGTGCAACATATGGATTACTGCCAGTGTTTGTACAAAAGATTGCTGGAGGAACTCAGCAGGTTAGACAACATCCATGGGTAGAAATGGTCAGTCAATATTTCAGGTGTTAACTCTTTATAATAGGTGAAATTACATGTACAAAGGGGGAAAAAGGCTGAGGGAGGGGCATAGAGATGATATAGGACAGAAGGTGGAGAGGGAGAAACCATGAGGAAGGAGGTGGGGAAAGAAAAGTTAGAAAAAATGTACAGCAGCTAGTAAAGAAGAGATGGGAACAGGAATTAGATGGTTGGAGGTACCTAAAATGAGAAAAATTGATGTTCATGCCATTAGGTTTAAGTGTGTCCAGGAGGAATATGACATGTTGTTCCTTAAGTTTGTGTACCCTCATCCTGACAATGGATGAGACCAAAGAGAGACGAGTTGCTGTTTTGGGAAGCTCAAGTTTAAATCCACACACAGGGGTGAGGGGGAGGGGATATATGTTTGGAGTATGTACACACTTGAGACCCTGGGTTAGATACAAACTGGAAACCACATGGAATCAAACATTGGCAAAGGTAGGTCAAGAGGAACAAAAACATGGTTGTGGTTGTCACAGAGAGGTGTTCGATGACGAGGTCATCCATTCTGTGTTTGGATTCATTAATGTGGAGGAGGCTATGCTGAATGCAGATTAGATTGAATATGATCTGACTTACCTGCAAGGTCTGTGTGGCCCTGAATGGAGGTGAGGGAGGAGATGCAAGAACAGGTTTTGCACTTTCTGCAGTAACAGCAGGAAGTTTCCAAGGAGGTGGTGAAGGAGGAGTGGACCAATGAGTTGCTGTGAGACTTAAAGAGGGATCTGAACCAACTGGAAAAATGGGCTGAAAAATGACAGAATTTAATGCAGACAAGTGTGAAGTGTTGCATTTTGGAAGGACAAACCAAGTAAGGACACACATGGTAAATGGTAGGGCAGTAGAACAGAGGGATTTGGGAATATATTTACATAATTTCCTGAAAGTGGCATCACAGGTGGATAAGATTGTTAAGAGAGCTTTTGGCATATTGGCCTTCAAAAATCAAAGTATTGAGTACAGGAGTTGGGATGTTATGATAAAGTTGTATAAGGCATTGGTGAGGCCAAATTTGGAGTATTGTGTACAGTTTTGGTCACCTAACTACAGGAAAGATATCAATAAGATAGCGTGCAGAGAAGATTTACTAGGATGTTGCCCAAACTTCAGGAACTAAGTTACAGGGAAAGGTTAAAAAGGTTAGGACTTTATTCCCTAGGGTATAGAAGAATGAGGGGAGATTTAATAGAGGTATTTAAAATTATGAGGGGGATAGACCGAGTAAATGTAGATGGGTTTTTCCACTGAGGGTAGGTGAGATACAAAGCAGAGGACATGGTTAAGAGTGAAAAGGGAAAAGTTTCAGGGGAACATCTTTACACAGAGTGGTGTGAGTGTGGAACGAGCTTCCAGCTGAAGTGGTGGATGCAAGCTCATTTTTAACATTTAAGAGAGATTTGGACAGGTACGTGGATGGGAGAGGTATGGAGGGCTATAGACTGGGTGCAGGTCAGTGAGACTATGGAAAAAAAAAATGGTTCAGCACAGACTAGAAGGGAAGGAGCCTATTTCTGTGCTGTAATGTTCTATTGATTCTAAGAAAAAGGATTAATTTGCATTTGGAACGGCAAAGACTGATTTGGAATAATCAGAATGACTTTGAGCACGGGAAACCTTGTCTCACAACTTTTTTGAAGAATTGATGAGTGAAAGGCAGTAGAAGTTGTCTGCATGAACTTCAGCAAGTCCTTTGACAAGGTTATTCATAGTAGGCGGACACAAAAGGTCTGATAGCATGGAATCCAGAGTGAGCTGGCCAATTGGATAAAAAGGAACCACATATCCCTCCTAGATGTCCTTAAAGCTAATGGGATGAACATTGATTTCTCTAATTTTAGGCAAACCCCACCCTCTTCTGATTCCACTGTATTTTTTTTTCTCTCCCTTGTTCCTGATCGTTTCTACCCATCTCTCCACTTCCCTTCTATCATTATCACCTTTATGCCTCTTCACCAGTCCCCTTATTATAGGTAATTTCAGCTATTCTCCTTTGAAACATTGACCAGCCATTTCTACCCATTGATGCTGTCTACCTGCTGAGTTCATCCAGGAATTCTTTGTTTGAATTGGATGCAAAATTGGCTTGATGTTCGTGGAGAGTTTTTTCTCAGATTGGAGGCCTGTGACTGGTGATGTGCTACAGGGATTGCTGCTGGATTGCCTTTTCTTTATATTGTACATTGCAGGCAAAATCTTCGCTAGGATTCTACTAAATAGAATAATACCTAGTGTCGCCGAGAATATTCTCCCAGAATCACAGTGCGGCTTTCGCGCAAACAGAGGAACTACTGACATGGTCTTTGCCCTCAGACAGCTCCAAGAAAAATGCAGAGAACAAAACAAAGGACTCTACATCATCTTTGTTGACCTCACCAAAGCCTTCGACACCGTGAGCAGGAAAGGGCTTTGGCAAATACTAGAGCGCATCGGATGTCCCCCAAAGTTCCTCAACATGATTATCCAACTGCACGAAAACCAACAAGGTCGGGTCAGATACAGCAATGAGCTCTCTGAACCCTTCTCCATTAACAATGGCGTGAAGCAAGGCTGTGTTCTGGCACCAACCCTCTTTTCAATCTTCTTCAGCATGATGCTGAACCAAGCCATGAAAGACCCCAACAATGAAGACGCTGTTTACATCCGGTACCGCACGGATGGCAGTCTCTTCAATCTGAGGCGCCTGCAAGCTCACACCAAGACACAAGAGAAACTTGTCCGTGAACTACTCTTTGCAGACGATGCCGCTTTAGTTGCCCATTCAGGGCCAGCTCTTCAGCGCTTGACGTCCTGCTTTGCGGAAACTGCCAAAATGTTTGGCCTGGAAGTCAGCCTGAAGAAAACTGAGGTCCTCCATCAGCCAGCTCCCCACCATGATTACCAGCCCCCCCACATCTCCATCGGGCACACAAAACTCAAAACCGTCAACCAGTTTACCTATCTCGGCTGCACCATTTCATCAGATGCAAGGATCGACAATGAGATAGATAACAGACTTGCCAAGGCAAATAGCGCCTTTGGAAGACTACACAAAAGAGTCTGGAAAAACAACCAACTGAAAAACCTCACAAAGATAAGCATATACAGAGCCGTTGTCATACCCACACTCCTGTTCGGCTCCGAATCATGGGTCCTCTACCGGCACCACCTACGGCTCCTAGAACGCTTCCACCAGCGTTGTCTCCGCTCCATCCTCAACATCCATTGGAGCGCTTACATCCCTAACGTCGAAGTACTCGAGATGGCAGAGGTCGACAGCATCGAGTCCACGCTGCTGAAGATCCAGCTGCGCTGGATGGGTCACGTCTCCAGAATGGAGGACCATCGCCTTCCCAAGATCGTGTTATATGGCGAGCTCTCCACTGGCCACCGTGACAGAGGTGCACCAAAGAAAAGGTACAAGGACTGCCTAAAGAAATCTCTTGGTGCCTGCCACATTGACCACCGCCAGTGGGCTGATAACGCCTCAAACCGTGCATCTTGGCGCCTCACAGTTTGGCGGGCAGCAACCTCCTTTGAAGAAGACCGCAGAGCCCACCTCACTGACAAAAGGCAAAGGAGGAAAAACCCAACCCCAACCAACCAATTTTCCCCTGCAACCGCTGCAATCGTGTCTGCCTGTCCCGCATCGGACTTGTCAGCCACAAACGAGCCTGCAGCTGACGTGGACTTTTTACCCCCTCCATAAATCTTCGTCCGCGAAGCCAAGCCAAAGAAGACATTTAATGATTTGAATGAGAATTTAGGTAGCATGATCTCCAAGTTTGCTGATGGCACCAAAATTGGAGGTAAAATAGACAGTGATGAAGGTTGTTTAAGGTTACAACAGGATCTAAATCAACTTAAAAAAAAAAGTAGGCAAGGAAATGGCAGATGGAATTTATGTGCAAAGGGATGCATTTTTAGAAGTTAAACTAGGGCAGTAATTACTCAGTGAAAGGCAGAGTGGGATCACATACAGGGTGGTGACGAAGGCATAGAGAACAAGAGGTGGCCTGCATTTGGAGTATTATGTGCACTTCTGATTATCACTGCAGGAAAAAGGTGATTGAGAAGTTGCAAAAATGATTTAAAAGGATATTGCTTGGATTTGAAGGCCTGAGTTTTTAGACTGGATAGAGTGAAGGAGACTGAGAGTTGACATGATCGAAATATATAAAGTTATGAGAGGAATGTTGATTGGCATCGACACAGTGGGGTGAAGGGCAGTTTGTATTGTTGGAAACGGACTCAGTTTAGATGTTGCAGCTCTGAAGGAAGTGGAGTCATGATTTCTAAGTCAGATCAATTTCAAGGGGAACCTGGTGGTGTTCTTGTGTCCATGCCATTTTCTTCTCCATTCTGGAGAAGGTCTCAGTTTGAGGGTAGGGAAGATGATTAATTGCATTGAATGTTATAAATGATGTAGGTGGAACAACAGTGGACCAGTGGTGGATCAGAGCAAACATTAGATTGGTGGTTGGCATACAAATCATCTGGGCTGCATTGTCTTGATGAGTTTATTGGGTGCTATTGGATCTGTACTTAGTCAGGAAAGGCAACAAATATTCTATTCATTCTTAAAACTTATACAATGTAGAGTTGCCCACAATATTGCAGTGATGGATGGGTTGCTGATCAAATGGGTTGATTGCCTGAAGGTGCACCATTGGCTGACATTGGACATGGAACCAATGATAAATGTTGGGACCAACTGTGACAGACTATAGATATGTTTCTGGGAGATAAATTAGAGCAGGCCTTTTAGTGTAGGTCACATACAAATACTTTAAAACATTTTATTTAAAATACTGTAGCTCTGCTCATGCTAGACATGTCGGCTCCAGAGCCTTTGCAAAAGCTTTGGAGAGTGCCCAAGAGACTCCACTAATGGATTGTTTATAAAAAGGCAACAGATGAAAGAACTTGTCGGAGCCACCTTGTGTCTGGAGTGGAACTTGCTGTTCTAGGAGCGTCATGTGGTTTTGCAAGCAGAGAGTTAAACAGGCTTTTTCTCTCTGTGAAGAGAGAGAGTGAGGTCATTTCTACAGCTTTACAGTCAGCAGCAGCAACTAGAACAGGACAAGCTAGAAAGCTTGTGGAAAACCCTATCTGGAAGACTGGTTGTGAGTGCTTAGTTCAGCCTAGTCAAAGCCCTTGTGGTTCATGCAAGAGGAGAGGACTGGCTGTCTAATGTTTCACTTGAAATAAGAGAAACAAAAAGGAACTCTGTGGTGACCTGAAAGAAAGAGGTTATCATCTGGAGGGGGCAAGTTTCTTCGGTAAGACACCGAAGGGCTGATTGATAAGCAATCAGTTGTGGGTGTATAGCATGTAACGAATCTCTCTCTGAAAACCGACAAGAATCTTCCAGGGATGTAACCATGTACCTTTCAAGCTCAAAGCCTGGTGAACTTTATAAATGTTAAATCCTTTGCACAGTATAAGAATTACCTGCAACCATTGAACTTGGAGGAATGAGAAGTGAGATTGGACTGTGAACCAAAGAACTTTTTTGAACTTACACATTACATACTCATGCGCTTAGAATTAGAAGTGGATTAAGTTAGGTTAGTTAAGTCAATAATGATAAATTAAAGTGTGATTCTGTTTTCATGCTTAAAGATAATTAAAAGCAACTTTTATTTAATTAACCATTTGTCTTGCTGAATATCTATTGCTGTTGGGTTTTGGGGTCCCCTGGGCTCATAACACAACTAGAAATTAATGTCCTAGATTACGCTGTGTAAATATAATAATGGGCGTCTGGGGCTTGAGAGAATGTGATCAGGTGTCAACACTGCACCTGAGGTTGTTAACAGGTTTTTTAAATCTATTTAAACATTTAAAAATATTTAATCCACAGTTTATTCCCTAAAGTTCAGGGACTACTCATTAATCAAAAGCAGCAGATTGGTTAATTATTTTCTTTCCCTCTACAGTGTCATGCAAAAGCAACCTGTAAACTGGCATGGAACCAAAAAATTTTTTTATTGTGGGGTTAGTGAACCATCAGAATACTATTCCCTCAGTTTCCCAATGAGATCACATGTATAAATGGGGCAGGATATATAGCAATTACCTTGCTATTTATTTTGGAGCAGGTTGCATGGAAACCAGATTAACCAGAGTCAAATTCTGCAAGGATTCTGTCCACCAAACACAAATTATGTTCTTCGATAATAGCTTGAACTGGGATTAAAGAGTTGGTCAAATGGAATGAACAGGACAGAGCAGTGGAATCAGAATTCTAGGTTTTTTAAAGAACTAGTTGGATGATTCAGATGGCTGCCTCTCATTCAAGGGACCATATTCAATTGATGAGCTCCTGAACATGAGAGGTAATTGGCAAAAGTAGCTCACTTTTTGGTTAGCCAATAGGATGACCCAGCAGGTCAGGCTTCTCGATAAAGGGCCCTGATGCCTGAAATGTTAACTGACCGTTTTCTCTGCAAGGATGCTGGACTTACTCAGAGGCTCTTCTGCTTTTTGTTTTACTTAAGATTCCAGAATATTGCAGTTATTTTTTTAAACCACTGTCTGAAGTTTGTCCAATGAATCTCTAAAGTGTTTATGCCTTTACCAAAAAGCCTCAGATTCTGCGTTTTAAAGTTTATCCTTGATTCTTTTTCAGAGGACGGTAACTCCGTGCTGTTCACCCTGGCTGACTCTAGTCTCCTCCAGCTTGAACTGGATTCAAAGACTGCACACTTGTTATCCAGCTTCCGCACTGCAGTGCACAAAATGGTAGAAACCTGCTTGTGCCATGAGCTGCCAGAACTTCCCTCTGACTTGCGAATAGAGCACGATGAAGTGCTGTCATTACTTGTAGAGCTCTTGAACTGTTGGCCAACAGAATGAGTGATTCACTGAGAATATGGGAGGTGAATAATCAGGTGAGTTTATATTCTGTATCAGAATTTCCCAAAACAATAAATGATAGCTGCTGTATTTAATTCTATGGAACCTTAGAAGTGCACTCGCCTCTGAAAATAATGGAGTGAACTACATGGTCTCGTAAGTTATTGCTGTGTATAATGAATTTTGTATAAAAATGTGATCAGAATAAATCTTAATTGACATGAAAGTTTTGGCGAGTATCCTTTTGCATGGGCAGTATTATTGTCAGCCATTCTTTTTACTTTGGAAAAAGAAACTTTTGTTTTAACCTGCACTGCCCTGGAGTAAGCTTGCTTACTATTGCCTAATTTAATTTCAGAACATCCTTACTGACAAGGGACTGAACTTCAAAAATAATTTTCTGAGATTGTGTACACTGTTGTATAAATTTTTCACCATGTAAGCTTTCTTGAACTTTATAAACCAGCCAGGTTGTCATTTATCTTGGTGCAGATATTCATTTCCGGCCCAAGACGTTCTAACATGTGAATGGTCTTGTTTCTGCAGCTATGGACAATGTCCCTTTCAAAATTTAGTAATCCAAAAGATGTTTCCTCAGTATTGATGGAGGATATAAACCATCTTTTTTACTAGCAGCACAAAATAGCCATAATGTTAATTTCTTTCCCAGGCATATGAATTTCCTGCGTTTCCACGTTATTCATCCCTTCGCATGCTCGTTGCTCCGTTCCTTGTCATTTAGATCCATGAATGGTGCGCCAGGCATTTGCAGGGGCGCCTAGTGAGGGCAATGAGTCGACACACAACAGTCGCCCGATGTTGACCTCTGATGAGGCAGGCATAGCAGCTCTGTTCAGGTAGTTGCAGCATTTCAAGACTGCCTTAACTGAAATTCAAGTTGCATCGGTGTGCAAGGAAGAAATCAATCCTGAGCCTGGTTTATGGTGCTGGCCTGTGAATGGATGGTGCAGTGAGGACCATCCTGTGGAAGGAGCCTCTTGCCTTCCAAAGGGTTTGACAGAGAAGGTGAGGGTTGCAGAATCCACTGCCTCTGGGTGGAGGGTAGTAGCTACTTCTTGGGGATTAGATGCTAGTTATAGGCAAGTACTGCTTGCGATCAGGAGAACCAGGTACTGCCTGGTGATCTGGAGGGGGCTTGGAGTCTGGGTACAGATGGTAGTATCTGATATACTGTGCTCACTGTAAAAAAGTGATTTTGTTTAAAATTACTAATTTTTTTAAATGGCTTGAAACCAATCCTTTTGTGTGTAAATTTTCCAAAGGTGTGTGGGGGTGGGGTTTGCTGCGTCCCTTGACCCCCCTACTGAACACCCTCGGCTCTTATTTTTTTAACCTCACTTCCATGCCTGCTTTCCAGTTGTGTTGTAGGTTAGTTGACCTGATTTGTTATGTTTCCACTCCTGAGTGATTGCAGTGTTTTCTGCTTCTATGACAAGTGATAGGCAGCTGGAGGTACTGGGATAAAGTACCAGAATAATGCAAATTATTGGTGATCCCATTTTCAAAGAAGAAAACAACGAAAATCCACACAAGGCTAACGTCAACATTTAAGCTTTATTTTAAACTTTTACTTGTACAATAAGGACCAAACAATGGAAATCGAGTCTTGCCACAATGTTGTTGCTTATCAGCGGCCAAACAGCAAAAGCAAGAAATTTCCAGAATATTAAATGTGTGCAAAGACAATAGCAGCAGTGGAAATACTGTACCACCTCACCCAGGTACTCACTGCTGCAGCCCAGTTACTGCTTTTAAAATCCATTTATGGATTCCAACCTGTCTTCCTTGGTCTTCAGTAACAGCTTTTTTTTTCCCTAATAAAAGTCTCGCTTCTCCTTACAATGTAGAAATGACAATTGTTTTTTGGGGAAATAGTGCCTCAAACTTGCTTTCTGTGTCTTTAGTGGATGGATGCTTCAATGGGAAGTGATAATTTGGTTAAAAACTGCATCAGTGGATCTTGAAGGGTTCAACTAAAGCCCTTTCCTTACTTAAAAATAAACAAAATAATGAATACCATAATCAGAGAAAAATTTACCTCCAGGGAGCTGGATCAGGATTTTTTTTTACTTTTTGTGAGTGCTTTGGCCCCAAATGCCTATTGAATTCCCTTTTGTCATTGATTGGGGGAAAAACACCTTTGAAGAAATTACCATTTTGTCAGCAAGGCGTGAATCATTACTGTACCCAGATCCCTCTCACAAATGGTTCAAATAATTTATTATTCAGACAATCCATAATGCAGCAGAAGTTCTGATGTGAAATCTCTACTGTAAAAGAGCTAAACTTGGCTTCAGCCTGGTTGAACCACACGCATAAATGGAGTCTAGAAATACTGGCTTCCCTTTCTGTTACTTCAGTAAAGCTGCAAGGCATCCAGTCTCACTATAGGCACAAATAAGTTTTTCAATCTGGGGGTGGAGGAAGGGGAACGACTGCTATGAAGGATATGTTGGTCCGGGATGGGACTACAGTGTTTTCTTTATACAACAGAATCTACATCTTTAAACATCAATCACAATGTCAGTCAAATACACAGCCAACCTGGAATCAGAAGCTGGTCATACTGATTCTACAAACCCCAGACGTACCTGGCACAGAGTGCAAATTATCAGTGGATTGAACAAGTTATTACTTTTTCTTTCCAAAGGTTGTCAGCTATAATTCCATATAGGGTTAAGTTTTAATCTAGATAGCACATGCAGATTTTAAAAATTAAATATTTCAATATTTAAAGAAACAATTCACAAGTAAATACGTTAATTTTGGAGAGTACCAGTCCTGGTACGACCACATATTCCTTTGGTCAGTAACAGGATATTTTTTTAGGGAGGGAATGGTGGGATTAGGAAGCTGTGGGTTACAAACATCACCCTTGGAATCAGGTGCATGTTCACTGACTATTGAAAAGACGTGCATTTACATCTTTCAAAAGTTTCTGAAGTATAATTCATTCTTGTGGGAAATACAATATCTATTTGCATACATCAATTTTCCACAAACAGAATGTAGTTATTACCATTAATACAGTTAAAGATCATGTTAAAGTCTTTTTAAATTACTATTTGCAGCTTTCTCCACCACAAACATGCCAGCTCTTCTCCCTCCAAGAAGTGGTTCTGTAGCTAACTGCCCATCAATTCAATCCATGCTGGTCCAGACCAGCCTTTTAACTGTATAAGGTATCAAAGCCTAATGCTCCTTTCAGTGAACATCCATTCAGTATACAAAAGGCTGATTTCTCTCACTTCATACATTTAGAGGAGCTGAGACCAATTGTGCAATCCCTATTGACTGCCCCAATTAAGATCACCTCAATTGTGCAGAGACTCAAAATGAAACCTGTAATCCCCATTTTATTATCTCTTCAATTTTTCTGCAGGAAGTTGTTAGAGCAGATTTTAAAATCAAATGAAATTCAGAGATTAATTCCTGACTCCTAACACACACGAAGGCAAGGAACCCCAAAAAAAACAATCACATCAGCACAAAAATGATCTGTCCAACAAGTACACAATATCTGAAATTTCACACCTATGAGGGTGAACAATTCTTTTAAATTTTTAAAGTGTTTTTCTAATACAGTTGTGAAGCTCTCTGGGACTGTTGTAACCAGAGCCATCCCCTAGTTTTCCTAACACATCAATTCTGTGCAATTTTTTTTTGCATAGAAATGAATCGAACATAGTTCCACATGTAAACATGTTCTTTTGAATGTTGAAGAGAAAAGCAGAGTAGATCAGACCAATTTAAATAAACCACTTCTAAAAGTCAACAAAACTCAATAAATGTCATTAATACCTTTCATTTTCAAATCCAATTTCATCTACATCTGGGTATTCGTGCAGAGATTAAAACAATGATGTTATGGCCAGTCATTTTCTAAAACTACTCTGAAGTATAAACAGCAATAGAATGCTATATATTTGTAAATACTTGATTGATTCTGAATAGCGTTTGAAGGGTTAAGTACAGGTTTTGAATGCAATTGAAAGCTAACGAAGGCCATGGTGTCAACAAAATGGTACAGAGGCAGCAAATCCCTTTGAAAATAGCATTTAGATGAGGACAATGACCAACAAGCGTTAAACATGGAGTTCTCCTAAGCAACTTTAGAATTAATGTCTGCCAAACCTTGATCAAGAAACCAATATTACTTCTATGAATATTTATGACTACCTTAAATCCACTGGTGTGTGAAATCCAGATGCATCTACCATGATTCTTCTTAAGCTCATACCAATATGGACCAGACTCCCTAAACAGCAAAGGTTCAACTTTTTCTTTGTCATATCCTCTACCAGCTCCACCTGTACACCTCATGCTGCAGCCATTACACATGGAGGAACAGATGAATGCCATGTATCCTAGAGCTACAGTAAACTAAATGTATTCCCTCCCTGTAGTAGCCCTTCACAAACAAGAAAGACATTTAATGGCCCCAGAGCTTTACTCTCACAGTAGACCATGTGAACAATTCAAAACTTCCTCAGAAACACACGATGTTACATACAGTATAGACAAATCCAAAGTCGTTCCCCAGAACCCTGCTTCTTTGGGCTTCAGATAACAGACACTTCACCAAACCATACACCTATCCCACACATGGTGAAGCTAATCTCTATACTTTATCTTTGATGTGAGGTTGTCTCTTTGGAGACCAATTACTAAACTTGGAAAGTACTGCTCTACCAATTATAACATCCAAATATACTCTCGAACAAATGTACCTGATTACACTATACACAGTTATTGACCAATGTGTGTGCATGCACGACCTTCTATTTTAGTATTCAAATTTAAAAACTGCACCAAAGTTACATAGGCCCTGACTCCATTGACTCACTTACAACAGCTACTCTCATGACTGAACAACTTAAAAGGTTTCATTCTCATTTGTTCTTTCCTATACATTGGTGCATTATGTGAAATTGCTTTCCTACCCTGACTGTTTGTTTCATAAAACTGCACCAACATTATTCTACATGCAGCTTCCCTCCTGCTTCCAGATCTTGGCTGACTCACTCCACCATCACTCCTAGAACAACTTTTATAAGGCTCCACTTGACATATCCTTTTTGATCATATTGCTTAGAAAGGAGTTAAATGTATTGTTTTTAATTCACTACTTATTATGCAAGTCAGTACTTCATCACCAAAGATAAAACTTGAAGAAATGTATAAGTTAATACAATTTTCACATTTTTTTTTAAAACAAATTTAAACAGAAACAGAAGTTGCAAAGAATGTAGGAAAATGACTCTGGGTTTATTCACTAACAGGACTTGTCCTTGAAATATGAAAAGGATAAACAATGACTGTAAGCCATATCCGTATGTGACAATCCCTCTCAGTTCTCCTCCAAACTGGAATGAAGTCCCTTGCAAGTTGCACAGGGACAATTGCACTTTTATTCCAAAGAAGACCGACTTAGTTGAAGGACAGGGTAAATTGAATGAAGGATTTTTTGTAACCCTTGATATACTGCAGGGATCACTTCCAGGACCCTGCTTGTGTCCAGTAACAATGGATGTGAATGCAGGAAGTAAAAATTTGTACAGTAATAGATAATGAACAAGCCATAGAATAGTGTTGATCAGTTAGTAAGATGAGCATAATAAAGGCATTTGGAGTTTTACTCTGATACATGTGAGATCATTGATAAGGTTTGACAGATGAGAGGGCCCTAGAGAATATCGAGCAACAGTGGGACCTTAGTGTACAAGTGCTATAGATGCACAAAGCTGGTAGCACAGATGGATAAGATAATTAAGGCAGCATTATGGGATAGTTCTATTTATTAGTTGGGGTGTAGAATAGAAGAACATGGAGATTATGACGTAGCATTGTAAAATATTGATTAGGCTACAGCAGTTTTGGTCACCATACTAGCAAGAACATGACTGAACTGGAGAGGGTGGAAAGGAAATTCACCAGGCCAATGGTCAGTTAAGAGGACAAGCTGGATTAGTTTTCCTTGGAGCTAAGAGGCAGAGATTCTTGCAATAGTTAAGATAAGCACTTAAATTGCCATGCCATAGAAGGTCACGTGCTGAAAATGGAATTAGTACAGGTGAGTACTCGATCAACATGGATATAGTAGCTGATGTGCTCTATAACTAATAATGCTTTGATATAGGTCACTGGACAGAAAGTTTATTCTTCAAAATAACAACTCGTCTCAATATTACAAAATATGGAACAAACCTACAGAATCCCATTTCAACAACTGTCGCTGAGACTGAAGTCCAAATTGGGACATTTTGAAAGAGTGGAAGGGTACTTAAAATATTAAAATTAAACTGCCCAAGCGAGTGGTAAAGTCTGGAGCTCACACTATGTTTGAGAAGTATTTAGAATGAGCACTTGAAGGTTTCAGGCTGAGTGATGACAAGAGGAATTAATAGACCTTAATGGCTAGCAAATATATAGTGGGCGAAAGAGTACATTTCCATGCTGTAGGACTCTATTGCAATAATTACTAGCCATACATCCATGTAAAATACTAATTAAAAAAACTTTCTCCTTTATACAGGCAAGTCCTTGCTCATTTTATGTATTATTTTAATAATTTTGTAAAAGGTTTTAAAGTGGCATTCAAATTAAGTTTATAAAGAAGTTGTTTCTGGTTGGTGGGGGGGGGGGGGTTGAAGAAAAAGATTGGGTAGGAAGGAAACAAAATTCCACCACAATGAACACAGAAGGTAGATTAAAGTTTCAGATCAATGACCCATTCTTCACAGATGCTGAATGACCTGCAGGTACTTCTCGTATTTTTATAATTTGCTTTTTGCACCCCGCCCCCCCCAACTCTGTTGTTCTGAAAGGCAGTACATAGAATAGGGAAGGACAAGCCCATGTCTAGAGACCTTGGGGAAACTTGCAGTGTAGATGAATGAATTAATAGAGCTCCTGGGCATGGAAGTTATCTCTCTTCAAGGTACCCAGTGAAAGGGAAAAAGTATTCTGCCCTTACAATTTGATCAATTAATTTTAGCCCTGTCTGCCCTCAGCAAGTTGAGTTTGGGTATTAATGAATGCCTAGGCCAAGATTATAGGTACTGTACTTGTTTTAAAGTATTTCTACTTGGCCTCCTCGCATCCAACTAGATAGTCCCAACATTTGTACTTCTGCACAGCTCTCAGAAGTAGCTCATCTGATTTAATTCTAGTTTCCCAGTTCAATGATAAGTTAACAAAATAGACCTCCAGCGAAATTCCAGCCTCAGCCTTGCAACAATGTCTTGAGCTAGAGGCGAATTAAAGGTAGTTACAGGGCTATGGGAAAAGAGAAAGGAATAAGGCTGATTGTATAGCTCTTATTAAGAGCTAGCACAGACATATTGGGTACGGTTTTCTTTTGTGCTGCAGGATTCTACAATAGTACATGAACAACACTCTGAACTCAAGGCCAAATTGCCCGACAGTACACTAACTGTACCGTATGAACAAATCGATTACAAAAACTCTCAGAAAAAGATCACTGCAGTTCTTTTAAAAAATATCAAAAGTTCTGTTGCCTAAAAGGCTTGGAGATTGCTTACTAACTTTCAAAAACATTTTGCTTTAAAGTAACCCAGTTCTTGTGTTTCTCACTTCCCCCTGTTTAGTCCATTCCAAATGTGCAAATTCAATTTGTTCTAATTATATTTGACATTTGATGTATTTACAGGAAAGTAGCAAATAAGTATAAATCTACAACATGATGAAACACAAAGGTTCATAAGCTATTAGATTCTGGAGTAAACAAAATTATAACTGCCATCAGTGCAAGGGCAGGCTGTAGGCCAAGGATATGTCTGGGATTCAGGAGGACAAAGACTTGGGAGAAAATTATTTTTAAAAATGCATGAAATATTCCCTTAATTTACTACTAATGCCATTAGAGAATGTTGGGGCAAGATTTACATTTTCACCATGGATGTGATTAGGAATGCTTTATATTCCTTAAATCCATTTACTATATCAGCCAAACTTTATGATCGGATGATTCAACACTCTCCCAAACATTCTACTGCTGCCAATAAAGGTTGTTCCATTCCAACTTATTTTAGAAGAATGGACATCTATAATGCATTTGCCTGGAAGTATATATGTGGCAGCTGTAACAAGGATTTGTAGGATATTTTTAAAAAAGATACAAGGATGTAATATAGCTGCCCAACTCTAAAATAATTCAATAGCAACAAGTCCTTTTTAAAGCACAAATCCTGTTAATGATGCTAAACCTCTTGTTTTTGTTAAATGTAGTTTGAAACAAACATGAAGATAAGAAGAATAAATTCACAAGCTCTGCTGTGCTAGAGTGGCAGACACATTTCCAGTAGGAATAGCAAGCTGTGGAGATCCAAGGGAACTGAGGCTTTCACTTAGTGATGTGCTGCAGAGAGGAGAGGTGTTGTCTGAAATGGGGGATTTGTACACAATGTCTGCTCCATGGTCTGTCCTGGCCTTGGCGTTCTCACGGAACATCAGCTTACGAGTCTCAATCTAAAGAGGAAAAAGGAGAATATTGAAATTTTCCATACAGAATCCACAGCACTCATCATCCTGCTGGCTTTGCATATACACTGTGGATCCTGGTATGGAGGCACACTCATTAGGATATTTCAGTGCATTTCTTGATTCACACATTATCAGTGGCAGAGAAGTGCTCAATTCTCCTGTGGTGGAATGTGAGGGCGTGCTATTGAATGGGCAGGGGAGGAAGAGAGCAATCCCAGAAACCTACAGGTACAGATAAGATCAGGATTGATTGCAATGCCATCAGCAATCAAATAGGCTGCCTGAACTCACCCATGGAAAATGATCACTGATCATTTCATTATGAACCGATGATATAAAGTGACCTGTACGCAATAGATTAAACCCTGTCAAGAGAGAGTTTGTTGCAGAACCATTTATTCCAAGTTAATTGGACCATCCAGCAAATAAACAAAATTTTTATTCCCCATAATCAAACTAATTCTAAAGCATCTCAAAACTCTACCAATACTACACTTAAAACGCTATTTCAATAAATTTTCAATAAAAATTGTACTCTGTAATTAATGTTTCCAACTTTATTCTGTATGCCTTCTTCCTCAAGTTCTGCTTCACCATTCTTAAAGATAGGGTATTGAAAGAAGAGGACAGTCAGCCACTCACTCCTCAGCATACCATGTGCCAAACATGGCTGCTCCAATTTATACCATTCTATGTCATTCAGCTGCTGTCTTCTAATAGTAAAATTACTCTAAATGACCATGCGCTTTAACCTGAAAATAATCTACATAAAACCAGCAAGTTATTAAATAATCCAAAAATATTAACTAAAGATTACAATGAGCGAGTCTTCTGACATTTATAGCACAAAACAATAAAGATGTTGGCTTTTGATAGCATCTAAATTATCTGTATCAACTGGTACAATGTAATTAGACACTTTTAACTTTCATTTCCGAGTTATTTGATTCCTATTTTACTTCACATAGCTAATTATAACAGCTTCTTCACAATAGGCAAACCGTATATTAATATAGAGCAAGACTTAATCTATTTTGCATTAAATACTCCCAGGACTATTACAGCATGGGTTAGAGACAGTCTAAAGCATCATCTGCACCATCCATACATGGCCAACAGGTATACAATACGCTGCATATATAGTAAACCTCTCTTTGTACTATTCAATTAAATGCTTCAGAATGTAAACACCCAACAGATTTGTACACCATACAGCTCCCTTTACATTATCCAATCAGGTTTTCGGGTTAGGTACACAACAAATTAGAAAGCTCAGTCTATACTTCCATATAAATCAGCTTTTACATGGTTCAATGCAGAGATAAAACTTTCCCTGTATAATCTGAACAAATTTTTATAGCTTCTTTCCCCATTATATTTTAATAAAGAGTCCTTTGCCTTTCAGACTAAGTATAATTTTGTAATTATAACAAGAACAATATTGTTTTATGGGTCTGTGTTCATTAGGAAGTTGAGGTTTGAACAGTACAAATAAACATTTTATATGCTATTGATTTGAATGCAATTCTGAGAAGTGAAGGGGCAATAATACATAATTCCCTAAAAGTGGCATCACAGGTAGACAGGGTTTGTGAAGAAAACTTTTAGCATCTTGGCCTTCATAAATCAAAGTATTGAGTACAGAAGTTGGGCAATTATGGTAATGTACAAGACATTGGTGAGGCCAAATATGGAGTATCGTGTGCAGTTCTGGTTGCCAAACTACAGGAATGATATCAGTAAGATCGGAAGAATGCAGAGATTTACTAGGATGTTGCTGGGTCATCAGGAGTTGAGTTACAGGGAAAGATTAAATAGGTTAGGACTTTATTCCTTGGAGTGTAGAAGAATGAGTGGAGATGATAGAGGTTTACAAAATTATGAGGTACAGATGAGTAAATGTGCATAGGCTCTTTCCACTTAGATTAGGAGAGATAAATACAAGAGGACATGGCTCTAGGGTGAAAGGGGAAAGGTTTAAGGGGAACTTCTTCACTCAGAGAGGAGTGAGAGTGTGGAATAATACATGGATGGGAGAGGACTGGAGGGTTGTGGAATGGGTGCAGATCAGTGGAATGATGTTTCGGCATAGACTAGAAGAGCCAAATGGCCTGTTTTCTGTGCTGTAGTGTTCTATGGTTCTAATAGCACATTTACTAAGGCACCTAGTTCCCATCTGGTCAACATTTTTCAAGAGACTACACAACCCTTACAGGCCAGACTTTCACTTACATGTTTCCTGTATTTGTAACTCTTGGCTGTGAGTTTCGTCAGACCCGGCAGTTGGGTCCATCCCTACTCCATGTTCCTGTGTCCCACTCTCAGCTTGTCCTGTCAGAGCCCCATTTTCTGGAGTCTGGCTAATTGTTGCTGATTCGGATTCCTCTTCACCCTCATTCTAAAAATAAAATCATGGGTGGGGTACAATGGTGTATCGTTACAGGAGTGCATGAGATGAAATGCAAGATACATACACAAGATTTTAAAATCATGGATGGGGTACAATGGTGTATCGTTACAGGAGTGTATGAGATGAAATGCAAGATACATACACAAGATTTTAAAATCATGGGTGGGGTACAATGGTGTATCGTTACAGGAGTGCACGAGATGAAATGCAAGATACATACACAAGATTTTAAAAAACCTAAAATGTAGTGATTAAAAAAAAAGTCAAATGCACTGATGGACTGAGATCAAAACTTGGAATACCGAGGCTAACTGGATTGCTCCCATCTACTGAGACATGGTCCATTACGCCCATGTTTTCCTCGGGACATTGGGGTTGAGGAAGGAGGAATGAAGTACCTTTATGACCTCAATGAGTCCTAATAAGCTTCATACCATTTACTTGTTTTTCAAGTGTTTTCACTGCTGTTATACAGCAAAATGCTGCAGTTATTTGTGCAGAAGACCCCCACAAAACATGAAGACAAATGATTAAGTGGATCATGTTTGCCATGAATCCTGTAGAATTTCCATATATTATTTTTTTTAAAATATGGTTTCAAGGTTTGATGCCTAATATAAATAAGCACATCTCAGTACTGCTTGGATTCTCAATTTCGATCATGTGCTCCATGTGGATTTTGAGCGACCTGACTGTAGGCTTGGAACCACAATGGGCAGTGTTAACACTGATGACAAATGAAAAAATCCAACTCAGGAAAGCAAATCTAACAACAAGATGAAGTGTTCAGAGATTGGAAAGAGAAATAACGCCAGTGTTTATTCTAACAGAGAGATGTGTAATGTGAAGAAGGAATGTGCAGGCAGGCTATTTGAGGCTGGGGAGGAGTAGGCTTTTTAAAACTTTGTTGACAATGAAGGTTGGAATCTATTCACAAAGCAAAGTTTAAAAACTTCAGGAATACAAAAAGGTTTCAAGACTGAATATCACTGCAAGATCTGTGGATGAATGGAGTAAAAAAAATCTTCATCCTCCAGTGCATTTTCCTTCCTCACCATCTCAATGTTGTAAAAATATGAAAAAAAAGATATTAGAAGTCCCAACAAACAATATCACAATTGTAAACACACACTACTGTAATTCCTGAAGTGAACTTAGGCGCACAGATTTTATGTAAAAATACAGAACACTGTCACCTATAGAGCAATTCACCAAACACAAAGTTTTGAAAAGATGATAATATTCCTGAATGGAGAAATTATACTGAGATCTCAAATGTGCATTAAAATTTAGTTCATCTACTATAGCACACATGTCAAACTCAGGCCCACGGGCCAAATTTGGCCCGTGATATAATTATATTTGGCCCGCAAGATCATAGCAGATATGTATTGGAGCTGGCCCGCTGGCTGCCGCGCCAGTATAGCGCATGCACAGCTAATACTATAAATCCCAGAATGCTTTGCAAATGCGTTGGCGCTGACCCGTCAGCCCGCTAATCACCCCCACCTCTTCTGTTTATATTCATTAGCATCTGCGACCTGTCGCCCAACTCACATGTAATAAACCCCTTACGAAAAATGGCCAAACGAAAGACAGAAAACAGGACCTTTCAAGACAGGTGGGAGGCAGACTATATGTTCATCATTTTAAAAGACAAACCTGTTTGTCATTGAAGCAAGTTATTTTTTTGACTTGTTGGCTTGTGAAAAAAATACATTTAAAAGGAGCTTAAAGGCTATAGAGAAATATTATTGATTGAATATTTTATTTCTCATTTGTTAATGCTTCTTCTGGAAAGAGTTTAACCAAAACTATTATTAAACATTTATTTTAATAAGAAAAAGTTTAACATTACATATGTTGAAAGAAGAGAAAACATGCAGATGTTGTTGAAAATTTTCAATAAATATTTAGTTTGGCCCACGACTTAGTCCAAGTTTTTAATTTTGGCCCTCTGTGAATTTGAGTTTGACACCCCTGTACTATAGGCTTCCAATTTTCCCTAAATTTTAAAGGTTTGTTTGCTCTATTCTTGTTTCTCAAGTCCTCGAGCTTCAGACTATTATTTAAGTGTGAGTGAGTGAATATTTGGTTGTGAACATTTCTGTATCAAAATTTAACTGGTTCTCAGCCACCATTTATCAGTAGCAGAAATGGTGACCAATTATTTTCCATTTTAGTCCAGGGGTCAATTACTAATTAGCTTTCTGACTGTTCTGACCTTAGGCAATAGCAATCAATAAGGGATGTGAATTCAGCCAAGAGTCTATCATTCCAGTTTTTGTAGTTTTTGCTTGTCAACTGAACAAACAAGAAAAGGGAGTGAACAACTGATTTTTCTTATGATCTAATCAGGCTAAATATTACAACCTGACACCATCCAAACAGAACTTAAATTATCATTTTTTTTAATATATAAATCAATCCATAATTTCAACCTTACTTCTTTGGCAGTTGAGTTCCTGATGGTACCACTGAATGATGCACCATACTATAGAAGTCAATGAGAAACCAGCATGAGAAGTGTAAGATGACAATGGTATGATTTAACTGGGGGGGTACCCTTCTGGGAGGGAGCGATTGGATTCTACCACATCTCATGCTTCACAGTACCAACCAAGTTTAAGGATTTATTTTACAAGGGGAGAAGGGAAAAAAAGGAGAATGATAAAAATAAATTAAGTAACAGTAGGTTCTTGAGCAAGTAAATAAATTAATAAAAGGGGATGGGACATGCTAGAAAAATAATTGGGAGAAATTTACCACTCTTAACCTTTACTGCTGAAGAATTTGTAGCCATTCTCCTGAAAGCACTGGCCTTGAAAATCGATTGCTTCATCAGCCCTGACCAGCCTCTCTTGCTGCAGACATTCTAGCTGTTTGTGCATTGTTTAGGAATGGTAGTGGCCAAATGAATTCAGTACAAATTCAATGCTATCTACACCTAACATCTACAAACTTTTCAGTTAATAAAAAAGGGGAAGGATTATGTCTACGTGGTTTGGGGAAAGTTAACTGGAAAGAGATAAGCAAGAACCATAAGCTCAGTAAGGATATGGAACAAAGGTAAATGTAAATAAGAAAAAAGAACAACAATTTTTTGCAGCCTTTTCCTAAAACAGATGCCACTGACTGATACCTGTAGTTCCTTAGCAAATATGCTGGCCCAGTTTCTGTAACCCTGCTGCATCTATCTCACCTTCACGTTGCCTCCTCCTGGGGTATGGTTGAGGTTGTCCAAGGACCCAATTTTTGATTCAGCTTTGTTTTTGAAATCAGTCTTGCTGGACTCAATCTTCACATCCCCACCACCTAAATTCATTTATAAAGTAACAATATTATATATAAAAATTACTTGCCATCTGATGTGATTACAAATTTACAATGTATTTCTAAAACAGATAAAACAGACTGAAATTGTGCATTGAGCCATGTAACGATGGATTCAGAACCAACTTGCAGCTTGAGATTTTAAGATATAAAACATGGATTTCACTAACACAGCTACTGGCCATCTATTGTTCATTACTAATTATTCTTGAAAAGGAGGTGGAGGGTACCTGCCTTGTACTGCTTCAATCTTTCTTATGAAGGTACTCCCACAATTTTGTTGGAGGAAAGATGTTCCAGGATTCAGATTCAAAGACATAAAAAATGGTGATTTACCCCAGATCAAGATGGTATACGATTGAAAGACAGTGATTTTCCATTATGGCCATAAAATTGAATGGAAAGAGGGGTGAATGTGGTGGAATGATCATTCAGCCCAGCCTCATGACAATTGCATGCACTTTTCAAAACAGTGTTTGAGACCCAAAAATCTTCAGTTGCTTCATAAATGACCTTCCTTCCATCATAAAATCAGAAATGGGTGCATTTGCCTGATTATTACAGAAAATTTTATTTAATTTGCAAAGTTCTCAGGAAATTAAGTAATCTAAACTCGCAAAACATTCAGATATGGGCTAATAATTGATGGGTAACATTCACACCACAAAAGTCTGAGTCAATGACCATGTCCTTGCGAGAGAATCTAATCATCTATTCCTTGACATTTAATGACATTATTAGCCATTGAATCTGGGGGTCACCACTGACCCAAAACTCAAATTGCAGCAGCCTCCTGCACCTGCAAGAGCACACCAGAAACTGAATATCTTGTGGTAAATGGTTTACTCCTTGACACTGCAAACCTCATTGATCAGGAGCATAATGGAAACTTGCCTTTTCACAATGCCACCACATTCAAGGAGCTCAGGGTGACTCAACAACTCCCATGTAAAAAAGGCCATGCAGTTATTTCCCTTATGCTACTCAGACAGCACTTCACAAACCCACAGTCCATCACCATGGAGTACACCATCTGCTGGTTCCATTACAACTCACATACCATCTCGACTTAAAATGCATCACCAGTCTTTCATTGTCACTGAGTCTGGAACTTCTGGTTGAGTAGTATGTCAATCAAAAGGATGGTAGCATTCAAAACGGTGGTTCACCAACACCTTCGAGGGCAATTGGGAATGGGGGGAAAAAAATAGGCCCAAATTCTGGAAAATGAATTAAAAAACTTATGCAAAAAGCAAGGCATTCATTAGGTATCAACATCTCACATTAATTAAGCTTTTAAAAGACATTAATTTGGCTAGGTACATGGATAGGAAAGGTTTAGAAATATATGGGCTAAAAGCAGGTAAATAAGGCTATTTTGGTGAACAACTTGGTCAGCATGGAAAAGGGCCTGTTTCCCTGCTGTAAAACTCTACCAGACTATGAAACCATGTTTATTTTATATTGACTGTTTGAGGGAAGATTGTTAACCAGGATATCATAATAATTCTTGCTTTCCTGAGATTTACTTCCACAGTTCTGAGCATTCTTTGCTCAGCCTCTCAAATCTTGGAATAGGTGTGAATCTACCATCAAGTCCAAGATGTCAAAAGAATGCATGAGTCATTCAAATCTGTCACCATAAAGTAAAGAATTTCAATTTTGTATCAAGATCTGTGCTGATAGCTAACTGCCACAGGAAGGTTTAGACCATTAGTAACATGGATGCTATGATATACAATTATTTTGAATGCAGCAGCAATACCTGCTTTATGCTTTATATTGGTCTTGGATCCACACTTGGAGGATGCACGGATCACATCCACCTTGGCTTTTGGAATTTGCACCTGTAATTTGAAAAGTTAAAAAAAAAAATACAAATTCATTGTAGTTTCCATACCTTTAAGAAGAAAAAGAAATGAGCACTGCATTTGCAACTCATTGGAATCATTAAAGTACATGAAAAATTACATTCCCTTAAATGGAAATCCATATTTCCGCCAGTTAACTAGCCCTTCCAGATACACGAATGAGTTAGATCCATTAGGAACAAGGATGCCATATATTATAAAAATTTTAAGTTATTCAAAACAATGAAGAGTAATTAAAGATACAACCAACTAGCATTCACATTCGAGAACAGTAGTCTTCTGCTTATGGTACTGGACCAATCCCAATAAGTCATGATTTGAAACTCACCATTTGGGTCAATGTTTGTTCTAGCCAACATATGATGTCAGTATCATACCAACATGGTTGATGCTCTGGGTAAATATATTATTTAATTGCATTAAACAGTAAGTAAATGTGTAATTTATCTAATGGCCACTTCCTGAGAATGAATTGGGGGTGAGGGGAATAAAAGTATACATAGCCATATAAAATAATTATATATTTAAAATACATTAGTGAGTTCATTTTTTAAAAAAGCATCATTTTTTGACATGAGGGTATCTTAGTCAACCCCAATCAAATCGACATACTATAATGTTGGGTATAAGTCCGCCCTTTGCTGGTCACCCTTCCATATATATAACCCTGGGTGTCAGTAGCCATGTTAGTCTAATAGAAGTAAAGGATGAGAAAGCATCACGTCTCCGAGTCTTAATTGTGTGAGTGCATGCACAACATATACAAGTTCCCATCAAGAGTTTACTGGACAGTGAGCAGCATTGCTAGTGGAGTGAATGATAGTATCCAATATTGATCACCTAAGATTAGGCACTGCACTACAAATAAGACATTAATTCAGAGATCGGGTTGACTGTTTTCCTCCCATTTACATAGTACTTTACTGTTGGAGAAGCCACATTCAAAATAGTTGGAAAAAAACTGAATTAATTCATTTGTAAATAATATTAAAAGGCAACCGAAAAATTATAATATACTTTCCATTCATCTATTAATATCTTCAACACTACAAAATGCTGCAACCTAGAAATTTGCTGTCATCAGTTTTGCAGAAGAATCCTAGTCATATTCTTACAAGGATACATGAGTGTACATTGTGGAGATTTTGAGGCCATTTAAAATTTAAATCTCTCTCTCCTTAATATGTGAGCATTTAAAGAATCTTACATTACTGAGAGATTCAATATAGATATCAAGATATCTAGGGTGGCTCTTTGAAGAGTGGACCACTCAGTTCTACTCTCCTGAGTTATTCTCTGAGAGCTACTGTTCCTAATAGAGATGCAAGAAGATGAACAATTTTTGTCTAAATTCTAGACCAGCATCTCAGAAATACAAATTTTTGTGAGCTGTATTTTCCAGGTTCAAGACCATATGAGGCTGTAGGTCAAGATGCATAGATCATACAAAATGTCAGGATTTTCATGAAGTGACCAGCAAAATGGTTGATTCTTCCATCTTACATATGTTGCACTTGGAGTTGTCCTAATATGATGATGAAGAGAAATGACCTTGTATGCTTCTTGTAACTGCAACATTTCTCTACATGACTAATAGACTAAATAAGTTTCATGACAGCAATTCACACAAGATTAATGAAAAGAAAATCAAAAATCCAATACTCACATTGCCACCACCAGGAATATGCTTAATGTTATCCTTGGAGCCACACTTGGACTGTACATGACTGTAGTCAACTTTTTTGTTCACAATCTGGACCTGAGACACATTGAGGCAAATCAATTCCAGATCAGTTTTCTTTATAATAAATATTTTCAGGGCAATGTTAAGGCCTTCCTCGTCCACAACACAAAGAGTTCAAAACTAATATTCTCAAGAGAAGAAAAATAAGTTCAAGTAAATAGTTATTACGACCAGAACAGCGACCCCAGTGTTCTGTATGATAGATAATTGGGTATTGGGAAAAAATCTAATGGTATTATAAGGACAAGAGCAAAAATGGTACATTATTGCATCATAGGTTTGTTCAAAATGCAATCACTACTTGGCCATATCCAGTTTTCAATTGCCTCCTCGTTCAGATTTATGAGGTTCCTTCCTGGTTCAGATTTAGAAAATCCTTTCAAAGGTCTAGGTGTGGGGATGCCTTGTCTGGCTGAACTGAGATTCTGGTTCCTCTTTGGTTACATTCAGACCAAACAGTTTTGATCATTTCTGAAAGGCAACATGAACATCAAATCTTTCTTCTGAAGTAATTTTGATCTCTTATTTATGGTGAGTTACAGTAAAAGATTTGATTATGGTCACATTTGTTAGCTCAAAGCAAGTATCAAGACTAAAGTTTATGTGCCCAACTTGACTGCATTTCTCAAAAACACCATTGAACCGTTTATGGAGTGGAAACAGGCCATGTCGGCCCTTCAAGTCCGCACCGGTTCACTAGAACAACTCCACTAGGTCAACCCTCCCACTCTCCACCCACAACCCTCCAACCCCCTCACTTCCATGTACACATCCAACTTTCTCTTAAATGACAGAAGGGACCCTGCCACAACTCTCTCATTCGGAAGATCATTCCTTTCTGCCACCACTCGCAGAGTGAAAAAGCCACCTCTAATATTGCACCTAAAGTGTTGCCCCCTTACCTTTAACTCATGGCCTCTTGTTCCAACCTCCCTTGCCCTCAGGGGAAAGAGTCTGTTTATGTCTAGTCTATTTATTCCTTTCATAATTTTAAATACCTCTATCAAGTCCCCTCTCAGTCTACATTCCAATGAATAAAGTCCCAGTCTCCTTAATCTCTCCCTGAAATCCAGATGCTATAAGCCAGGCAACATCCTTGTAAACCTTCTCTGCACCCTCTCCACCTTATCTATATCCTTTCTATAATTTGGAGACCAGAACTGAGCACAGTACTCCAAACCTGGCCTTATCAATGCCTTAAACAGCTGCAGCATCACCTCCCAGCTCCTATACTCTATACTATGATTTATGAAGGCCAGCATACCACATGCCTTCTTAACCACCCTGTCTACATAGGAATCCACCTTCAGTGAACTCTGTACCATAACCCCCAGGTCTCTTTGCTCCTCTGTATGCCTCAATGCCTTCCCCTTAACTATATATGTCCTATTCTGGTTATTTTTACCGAAATGCAACACCTCACACTTTTCTACATTGAATTCCACCTGCCATCTTTCAGCCCACTCTTCCAAACAAACCAAATCCTTCAAGTCCAAGAAAATCTACCTCACTATCCACCACTCCCCCTATTTTCGTATCATCCACATATTTGCATACCCAGTTAACCACACCCTCCTCTAAATCATTAACATAAATGATAACCAACAATGCTGGAGAAACTCACAACAGTGTACTGTTGCAAAGAAAAAGATAAATAACTAACGCTCAGGCCTGAGCCCTTAATCAAGGAGTATCAAACTATGATCATTCCCTTGTCCTTTAAATGAGTACAGCAATGCTTGAGAAATCTCTAATTTGATGGAAAAAGTCTAGTAGGCTTAATTATCTGCTGTGATGGATCTAGAATGCCATGTCATCCCTTGACCAGGATGATGAAACTTGATCATGCCTCAAGACAATCTCCAGTGTCGTGCATCTCATTTTTTTTTAGTTTGTCTAGATGACATCAATTCTGGTCAATGCAATGGTGATGGTGGCAGCATCCCTGGTTCAATTCTGATTTCCAAAATTTGAATGGAACATTTTCCATCTTTGCAATCGAGGGAGCTGTCATTGTTGCAGTTGGCTGAGTCAGAGTGGTAAGGTTTTGGTGAGAACAAGTAAGAGGTGAGGAATAGTAGGAGTTGAAATAACAAAGGGCCACCCTTTTCAAGGAACATCAAGGATTCAGCAGGTAGGCACAGGTAAGGGGAGGTTTTCAATATAAATTTTGTTCCTCTAGTCATAAACAGTGGGAAAGGCAGCCAAGGAACACTCCTCCTGCAGAATGTGGGTTGTCAGTAAGGTCAGGAGTATCCCTGACAACTTCATCTGCGAGAAGTGCATCCACATCCAGCTACAGCTCCTGACATGCCAAGCTGGAACTGGAGCTGGAGGAACTCTGGATCATTCAGGAGGCAGAGGTAGTGATAGACAAGAGTTACAGGGACACAATCACACCTAGGAGGCAGGAGGATAGATGGGGGACAGATTGACGTTCTGTGGAAGGGATTGAATATTTTGGATGGTATGTTGGTGGTAGGGTCCGAAATATCTCAGAACAAGTTCATGGCATTCTCAGGAGGGAGGATGAGCAGACAGATGCTGTGGTCCATATAGGGACCAATGATGTGGGTAGGAAAGGTGAGGAGGTCCTGCAAGGAGAGTTCAGGGCTAGTTTGAAGGGCAAGACCTTCAGCATTGAGATCTCAGGACTGCTACCTGTGCCACGTGATAGTGAGGTTAGAAATGGGAGGAATATACAGCTCAACATGTGACTAAAGGCATGGTGCAGGAGGGAGGGCTTCAGGTTTCTGGATCATTGGGCTCTCTTCCAGGGAAGGAGGACCTGTTCCGATGGGAGAGGTTGCATCTGAACTGAAGGGGGACTAATATTCTTGCGGGAAGGTTTGCTCGTGCTGCTCCGGTGGGTTTTAACTAGATTTATAGGGGGATGGGAACCAGAGTGCCAGAGCAGTGGAGGCGGGAAAAGATTATGTGAAAATTCCATGCACCGTTAGAAATTAATGGGTTGTATTTGGTGGAAATTTTCTAAAGTACATCTATTTCAATGCAAGGAATAGTGCAGGAAGCCAATCAACCTTAGAGTATAGATTGGCACGTGGAATTATGACATTGTGGCCATTTGAGCTATTGTAGTCATAGAACTAGAGACAGATTCACACCAGCTATGGCAGGGAGTGCAGGCCATTATTGCCTACAAAGTGAGGGCGAACACCAGAGATGGCTGTGATGCATTACCCGATGACTTGAACACCTTCTATGCTCACTTTGAGAAAAACCAAACAATGCCTACTACAATCCCAGACTTTTAAGTGCCTAATGGATGCAGTGAGCTGGGATTTGAATTTCTTATTTGTAATGGATAGGCAGCGTCCACCACCGAGTGGCGCCGCTGCGATCCTGTTTGTAGGACACACAATGACGTCAAGGTCGAAGACTCACCTCAAGCCTTACGATTGGCCCACCTAAATCACCAGGTGCTGCAGTCTAGGTACCCTGCCCAGACTCAACCCTGACCTTCACCCAATTGGCCCAGGTGAATCACCTCAGTTCACCCTAGCTGAGCCCCTGCATTTGGCTTCGAGCCATTGGCCACAGCAACCAATGGAGGCCCACACTGGCCCTTACGAAAGGCCCCCCAGCTTTGGCCCCAGAACTATAAAGGACCATGTGCCCCTTTGTTCTGCCTCTTTAGACTCCTCGAGGCATGTAAGTATCACCTTCTACACTGGGTTGGGGTGAGTCTCGAGGCCAGGTAGCAGAGCCATGTCCATATCGGTCACCTTGATCTGATTATTGAATGTGTATGCTCTTGTAACTTCCCCAATTTCTGTCGGTTTTCCCCCTCGTCATCCGAAAGTGTATATCTACCCCCTGTGTATTATGCATGTGTAGAAGTTTGCTTGACATATTGACCCTGTTGTCTCAATTTTTCCATCCCTGAAATAAACATGTGCTTTGTACCTGCACTTTGGTCTGGTTCTTAAATTGTGGGACCCAAACGAAACAGAACAATACTATTCATATACCTGGACGACATCCTGATTGCCAGGAGGAACCATATGGAGTACTTATCCCATCTCCACCAGCTGTATACCTGACTGACCAAGTTTGGTCTGACCATTAACCCAGCCAAATGCCAGTTCAGGAGGAAGACCATGATTTCCTGGGCCACAGGATCTCAAAGGACAGCGCGACTCCTCTGCTGAACAAGGTAGAAGCATCTGACAGTTCAACAGGCCTACCACAGTCAAAGGGCTACAGAAATTTGTGGGCATGGTAAACTTTGACCATCGCTCCTCCCATCAGCACCCAGCATCATGTGACCACTGTTCACCCTGATGTCAGGTAAAAGGAAAGACTTCACTTGGGACCCAGAGGCTGTAGCAGCTTTGGCCCAAATGAAGGAGGCCTTGGCAAACACTTCCATGCTAGTACACCCCAGGACTGATGTTCCGACAACTCTCACAGTGAACGCATCAAACACAGCAATCGGCGGAGTTCTGGAACCCCTTGGCCTTCTTTAGTAGACATCTAAGACCACCCTAGTTGAATTACAGTGCTTTCGACAGAGAGCTGTTAGTACTCTACCTGGCAATCCAGCACTTCAGATACTTTCTGGAAGGCAGACCGTTTACAGCTTTCACCGACCACAAGGCCCTAACCTCTGCGCTCACTAAGGTATCAGACCCCTGGTCAGCTCAGCATCAGCGGCGCCTTTCGTATATATTGGAGTTCATGAAAGTGATCCAGCACAACTCTGGTAAAGAAAACACCATGGCGGGCGCTCTATCCAGGCCAACCATCCAAGCATTGACACAGGGCATCAACTACTCAGAGCTAGCAGAGCCGCAATGAGAAGACACATAGCTACAGGACCACCATCTCAGGCCTGCAGGATGTACCCTTGGGTCCAGGTGAGCAAACTCTCCTTTGCGATAAAGCCATGGGCCATCCCTGTCCCATCATCCCAGCAGCCTGGAGACGCCATGTATCCAACCCCGTGCGTGACCTAGCACACTCTTCCCTCCGAACCACAGTCCGTATGATATCCAATCTGTTTATGTGGCACAGCCTCAAAAAACAAGTCAGCTACTGGGTGAGTACATGCACTCAGTGTCAGACAGCCAAAGTCCAGAGGCATACTATAGCCCCCCCACAGCAGTTCGAACCCACCACCCATAGATTCAACCACATCCATGTCAACATTGTAGGGCAACTGCCAGTATCACAGGTAGCATGGTACCTCCTCACCATGGTGGACCATCACAGACACTATCACCGAATTCTGCACCAGGGCCCTAGTCACATCTTGGGTAACACATTTCGGCATCCCAGCCTACATCACATCAGAGGGGTCCAGTTCACATCAAGCCTATGGGCTGCCATATCCAACTTGTTGGGGACCCAGCTGCATCACACCACAGCCATTGTAGTCATAGAACTAGAGACAGATTCACACCAGCTATGGCAGGGAGTGCAGGCCATTATTGCCTACAAATCAAACAGCCTGGTGGAGCACTTCCATAGACACTTGAAATCGGCACTTATGGCCAGAATGCAAGGCCAAAATTGGGTAGATGAGCATCCCTTGGTCCTACTCAGGATCTACTCAGCGCCGAAAGAAGACCTGCAAGCTTCTTCAGCCGATCTGGTCTACGGAAACCCCCGGCAGTCCCCGGCAAGTTCCTACCTGCCATAAGGGGCAAGAAGCAGACACCACAGCGACCTTGAGCAAGTTCTGTGAAAAGCTGGGTAACCTGGCACCCATCCAACTTCCCAACACGGATGAAAACTGACCTCTGTTCCCAGACAATTAAAGGAGTTTGAGTATGTCTTTGTTAGAAGGGCCACACACCGGCCACCACTGCAGCAGCCATACGAAGGGCCGCTTTGAGTAGTAAAAAACAATGGGTCTACGTTTATGTTGGACGTGGGGGGTAAAGAGGAGATGTTCAATTGACCAATTAAAGCTGGCACATGTGGACTTGGAAAAGCTGGTTGAAGTGCAAGCATCCAAGTGTAGAGGCAGGCCACCCAAACAGAAGAAAGTGGAGAATTTGGGTTGTGGGGGTGAGATCGCTGGTTCTTTGGGGGGGGGGGGGGGAGGAGGGGAATTTTGTGTGACAACCAACGGTCTTGGGGTTCAGGCAAATCGGCTCCAATTGTAACGTGTGTGCGGTCAGAACAGCATACACCAAGATGGCATCAGGCATCTTCCTCTTCCCCTCAAGGAAATGGCCCACACGCGCGAAGTATGAATAGCTACCAATCAGCGACACAATTTCAAGTTCTCAGCAACGGGAACAGGGAGCACCTTTAAAATGCTCAGTGAGCAAACAATAAAGCAGCAAGTTTTGGAATGAACCTGTCAACTGCCAGTGTCGTTATTTGCTCCATAGTGTAAATGCTACACACCATCATTTATGAAGGATTTAAACTTGATTGATATATGGAGGCAGTTTAACCCCGTAGATAGAGAGTATTCGTTCTATTTAAGGGAACATGACTCACATACAAGGATCGATTTGTTTTCAATGTCTACCCAGTTAAAAAGTAGAGTGGTAAAAACAGAATATTTGGCGAGACTTTTATCAGATCATTCATCATTAACTTTAACCATCAAGATAATGGAAAAACAAGTGTATATAAATGGTGTTCTCAATGCCACATTTTTGAAAAGGAAGAACTTTTGTGAGTTTATTATGAGACAGATGGAACTATTTTGTGAAACTAATCCTTTCTTCTGCTGATAATAGCGTTTTAATATGGGATATGCTTAAAGCTTGTTTAAGAGGACAAATTATTTCTTATACAAAAAATCTTGAGAGAATATGCTACAGTTAGATGGTTTTGAGAAAAACGCAACAAAATTGGAAAAATATCAGAAAACGGTTACAAGAAAAATATAGAGCATTAGAGAATAAAGAACTGAAATAACACATTACAAATATAGAGAACAGAAAAAAATATATTAAGAATCAAGCAAAAATATTATGAATTAGGAGAAAAGGCACATAAAGTTTTAATTTGGCAGGTAAAGGCAGAGGAGTCATCTAGAATGATAAATGCAATAAGAGGCCAATATTATAACATATAATCAATAAGAAATAAATAATATTTTAGATAATATTATGAAACTATATAAATCAGAATTATTAGGAGATGAAAATGAGATGGATAAATTTTCAACAAATGTTGAACTTCCAAAATTAGAAGACAGAGAACGAGTTGATTTAGATGTCCCTTTCACAAGAGAAGAAATCAAGAAGGCTTCGGGTACTTCACAAGCTAATAAATCTCCGGGGAAGGATGGGTTTCTTCTGAGTTTTATAGGCATTTTAAAGATTTATTAATGCCTCTTATGATGGATGTATTGGTCTGGGTGGTGGAGACCCAGACCCTCCCAGATTTTTTCTCAACTGCTCTAATTACAGTGCTACCGAAGAAAAGTAGAGACCCATCATCACACAGACCTATATCATTTCTGAATGCTGAATTATATAATATTGGCAAAGGCATTAATTAATAGATTGGGACAATATCTATCAAATTATTACATACAGATCAGGTGGAATTTGTTAAAGGAAGACATTCTTCAAATAGTCTAGGTAGACTATTTAATACATATGACATAAGAAGGCATATGGTATGCTGGCCTTCATAAATCATAGTAAAGAGTATAGGAGCTGGGAAATGATGCTGCGGCTGTTTAAAGCAGTGGTGAGGCCAGGTTTGGAGTATTGTGCTCAGATCTGGTCTCCAAATTATAGAAAAGATATAGATATGGTGGAGAGGGTGCAAAGAAGATTTACAAGGATGTTGCCTGGCTTACAGCATCTAGATTACAGGGAAAGATTAAGGAGACTGGGACTTTATTCATTGGAATGTAGACAGCTGAGAGGGGATTTGATAGAGGTATTTAAAATTATGAAAGGAATAGATAAACTAGACGTGAATAGTCTCTTTCCTCTGAGGACAGGGGAGGTTGGAACAAGAGGGCATGAGTTAAGGGTAAGGGGGCAAAAATTTAGGAGAAATATTAGAAGATATTTTTTTCACTTAGTGAGTGGTGGCAGAATGGAATGACCTTCCAAAAGAGATAGTTGTGGCAGGGTCCCTTCTGTCATTTAAGAGAAGGTTGAATGTGTACATGGATGTGAAGGGGTTGGAGGGTTATGGGTGGAGAGTGGGAGGGGGGAGCTAGTGGAGTTGTTCAAGTGAACCGGTACAGACTCAAAGGGCCGATATGGCCTGTTTCCGCTCTGTAAATGGTTATATGGTTATAACTATCTCCCTAAATGCAGAAAAAGCATTTGACCGATTAGAATGGTCATTCCTATTTAAAACATTAGAAAAATTTGGTATAGGCAGAAAATTTATAAATTGGATAAGAACTCTTTATCATAAACCACAAGCCAAAATTATAACTAATGAACAGATATCAGTGGTTTTTCCCTGTAGGTCGAGTAGACAGGGGTGTCCTCTGTCCCCAGTGCTTTTTATCCTAGTTATCGAGCCACCGATGGAAATTATAAGGAGAAATCCAAATAGTAAGGGCTTCAAAGTTGGACAGGAAGAACATCAAATAAGCTTATTTGCTGATGATGTGTTATTATATGTGTCTGACCCGGCTAAGTCTTTGATAAAATTACAAACAATATTAGAAAAATATGGAAGAATATCAGGTTATAAAATAAATATGGACAAGTGAGATAATGCGATTGAAAATTTTTGATTCGAAAGATATCAAAAAGGTAGTAGATTTAAATGGAAGACAGATGGAATCAAATATTTAGGAATAATGACAGATAATTTATATTGAATTCAAGTTATGATTAAGGAATAAGATGTTATGATGTGGAGCAATCTTTCGTGCCTTTTGAACAATTAAGAAATAAATACTGAGTACCTAATGGGACTTTCTTTTGCTTTCTCCAGCTAAGATCATTCTTCAGAGAAAGATGGGGGCCAAATTTTCCCCCACTTGAAATTAGTGAATTGCAATGAACAATTTGGCTGGGGAATACTAACTAAGATGTACTATGCTCTCCAGAATGAAAGTACAAAACCAGGCTTACAGAGATTGAGAGAGAGATGGGAGTCGGATCTAGATGTTGCAAAAATGGAAGGATGTTGGTCTGATTGGTGCTTGGATAGCATGACATCAATTATAAATGCAAGATATGGATTAATGCAATATAATTACCTACACCAATTATATCTCACACCACAGAAGTTGCATACATCAAAATCTGAAATAATGGTGTTCCGGGTGTGGGAAAGAAATAGGAACATTTTTACATGCCACCTGAAGGTGAGACCTTTCTGGCAAGATATTACTGAAATATTAACCAGGATAACATGGGCGACCTGGAGCTTTATCTTTTTGGCAACTTTATTGAAATAAGCAATAAACTAACTAAATTCCAAATTTCATTTGTTAAAATAGCCTTAGCAGTGGCTAAGAAATGTATTGCAATTACTTAGAAATCTGACTTCCCTCGACATAAATCATGATGGACTATAGAGATGAATAGTTATATGGAAAAAATTACATAAAATTTAAAGAACAAATATGAGATTTATTAAGATATGTGAGCCATATTTGGATCATATAGGGCCCAATTATAAATACAGTAATTGAAAGAAGAATAGATGCTGCTATGGTAGCAAGTGACTTCCCCATTGAGAATTTTTTTATGGTCAACCTAAATGTGGGCCATGACAGTGTGTGGATTTATATTGGTGAATAGGGATGGTTGGGGGGGGGGGGGGGGTGGGGGGAGTTGTTTTGCTGGGTTTGTTTTTTTGTAAGAAAAGGTTATTTATTTATATAGACACACACAAACTTATAAAATACAATAGTTAAAAAAAATACCTCTGAACAAACAAGGAGACAGATTTACAGAATTCACACAAAATAAATCACCTGGCTGAAAAGACTGAGCCTTAGGTTAACAATTAAGGTAATAGCTGTCTTGAGGGGAAAACCAGCTGTAAATTTTGTAAGTATGAGGAATAGAGCTGTTATGGAGTAACTGGGAAAAGATTCTTAAAATTTTGCATAACGCAAATATGAGTAATTTCTGACAGGAAATATATTAAGGACGATGGACACTGAAACTGTTTCCTAATTATCCAAAATTGGATTCTCCAAAATTCTCAATTATCCAAAATTTTTTCAGAGCCAAACTGACTGGGGACTTGGGCTCCCAGCAGCAGCGGGGTCCTCGGGCTCTTTGTTGGGGAGTTGTTGGTGATTGGCAGCGGCCAGCATTTTTTTTTGGTGAGAATTAAACATTATTTTAATACTTAAAAAGCCTTCCCTTGTTGTTTAAACACTATTACCAAGTGATTTGCTGTTGCTACTGGGTTGTTTTTAAAAAATGACCAGTTCACCAAAAAAGCCATTTATCTGAAATAGGCCTGGTCCCAATCATTTCTGATATTTGGAGTTGTACTGTACATTCTTGAGTTGTTACTTTACTGCTCTGAATATTGTGGGAGCTCACTCCAGATATAAACCCATCTTCATACTAAAAATATCTTGCCTGTGCCAAATATAAATGACAGTGACAGTTCAGTGAGATTATTAATGTGGAAGCTGCAGTGCAGAAAATTATTTTAAACATAGAGCTCAATGTTAAATGAATCATGTAGAATTAAAGCAGATGCATCACTAATCCAGCCACTGAAAGATAACATTGCTTAAGGCACCATCTGGATGCTCTTTCTTCATCTCATCCACCCCAATCACCCCATCCCTTCCCCACACATATGCATTGTCAACAAATTAGATGAATCTGTGCTACACAGAGACAGATGTGGAGGAAGAGCAACAGCAATGGAGGATTGTCATCTTTAATCGCTTTAATATGTAACCACTTATACACATATTCAATGCTTTGTGAACATGGTATCAATTGTTAAATATACCATTCAAAGAACATTTGGCAAGAAAAAATGTTTTTAAAGAATCTTATAGTAACGATTGTATTTCCTTTGCTCTTATTGGATTGCTTAAAAGAACAATTACTAGAGAAGAGTCAAATCTGATCACAAACTTCAGCCTCCATAACTTCAGTATCTTTTCAATCCAATTTATGCTATGAGATAAAGGACTGCAGCAACTAGATCAGTGCAATGGCCATCAAGGAAAGCATAGTGAGCCTTCTGCTTGGTGTCAATTCTGTTTGTTAATTTTAATCAGGGCCATTGGCAAGCCATCTTTATACTAGAGATACCATGTGGGAACCAAATATACAGTGGTATAGTACAAAAGGCAATCATTCAACCCATTGAGTATGCGATAGAGGAAAACGCTTTGCAAAAATGTTAACTCTATATTCAAACAAAGCAACTATGGGATCCTGGCTTTTATAAACAGGAGTAATAAAATCAGGAAGTTATGCTAAACATTAAAAAAACATGTTTGGCCCAGCAGCAGTATTTCCAATTCTGGTCACCGTGCTTCAGAAAGATGTGAAGGCTTTTGGGAAACTTAAGAGATTTCCTTGATTGCTTCCATTTAAAATTACATGGGGAGATTGGAGAAGCTGTGGTTGTTCTCTTTTCAGTAGGGATAGGCTGTGAAATTTGAAAAATTAATGAAGGATTTGTAGAGATTAAATAAAGCAAAACTCTTTCAACTATTAGAAAATTGATAATATTCACATAGATTAAAGCTGATTGGCACAAGTTGGTAAGATACACAAGGGAATACAATGCAATGAATAGATGGAATTTGGAATGTACTGATGGAGAGGCCAATTCCACAGGTGACTTCAGGAAAGATTTGGGGGGAATGGGACTAACTGGATGCTCATTGCAAATAAAAGAGCATAGATTCAGAGCTGAATGGCATCTATTTCTTTTTGGAATTAGTGGAGTCCATAAAATACACTAAGTAGCATAACAGACCAAATGCCAATGAATGTGATTGCTATAGACAGACACCTGATGGATTTGCTTCCATGCTCCATGATTGACATCAATGGCTATTTGTCTAGATGTTCACCATCTTTTAGTGTTAAAGGTCTTTATTATATGAATGGATTGGAGTGTTCATAAGGGAGCTGAATAAGTACTTGACTAGAAAGAGTTTGTGGGACTACAAGAAAAGGCTAACTGAGTTGCTCTTGCATTGAGTCAGTACAGACCTAAAGAGACAAATGGCTCACAGGGGTGTAATTTTTCTGTGATTGGATGGATTAATTCAGAGTTGTGATACAAGGGACTGCAAATGTTAGAACCTTCAGCAAAAAAAATAGAACTAGAAGAACCCAGCAGGCCAGGCAACATCCAGGAAAAGAAAGGGACAATCAACATTTCAGGTAGGGAACCTTTCCTGAGAGGAAAGAAAAGTACCGACTCCAAACAATGATGATCCATTTACCTCTGGGGATGATGCCCGACCCACTGAATCCCTCCTTCTCCTCTTTATTAATTCAGAGTAGACTCAAATTCAAACAAGAAATTTTCTGATTCTGCATCCTCAGTACTGAATCGTATATGAAGATTATCCAATATGTTACAATTTTGTGACAGGCCATTTAATCCATTGTCTTAGTTAGGACTTTGAAAATTATTTAATTAGTGCCATAGCTTGCACTTACTGTATTCCTGATTTTTATGTTTCCCTTTTCAAACATTTTATTGAAAATGCTTCCACCCACCCTTTCACACAATATTTGACAGATTTTTAACCCTCATTGATCAAACAAACCTAATCTACTTATTTTGCAAATGGAAACAGCTCCACTTTATTGACCATATCAAAATATTTCAGAATTTTACTTCACTTGAATATTTTCATAATGTTCTCTGCTTTACTCACAATTATCTCAGATAAATGATCCCCCAATCCTTGATACATTCTAGATATGTAACCTTGCCAAATGGCTGTACCATACAAGGTTACATCTTCATTTTTTGGGGCACAATTTTCCTTTTTCTTCAGTACAGTCTGAACAATTGGGCATGTCTCTCAACCTTGCTACTAACAAAATGGGCTCTCACTGCTATATTAGCAGATTTGGTTTGATCATGGAGAAGAAGCATCACACATTAGAGGACATATATTTAAGGTTAGGGGAACCAAGTTGTTGGGAGATGTGCAGGCCAATTTTTTTTAAACAAACAAAAAGCAGTGGATGTCCAGAACGGGCTGCCAGGTGTAGTGGTTAATGGTGGAAGTGTATGTCATAATACCATTTAAGAGGGTCCCAATAGATACGTGAATATGAAGGGGATGAAAGGATATCTATAAAGGGCAAGCAACAGATTTTGAGTTTGATTTCAACATCACGTTCAGCACCGAAGGGCTTGTTCCTGTGTTCTATTTACCCATCAGATCTAGTCACTATCATCTTCTATCCATCATTGCCTCACTATAGAAAACTAACTTTTTACTCTCTTCTCCAAGTTCTGATGAAGCATTTAACTCCTGAAACATTGTGTTTTTATTTCTACAGCCTGACCCACTTTGTTTTTTTTATTGCATGTTTTCAGCATCTGCATTTTTTTTTCACTATCTGTATTTAGCTAGATTCAGGGGAAAGATCAATGCTTTTGTTTTTCATTGCTTTATAAGGCACAAAAGACATAGATTCGATCAATGGGATCATCCCAACTCCAAGTAAAGCCGTCCATATTTTTCTGTCACCCTACTTCATTTTCTATCAGTTTCTCACTTAGCTTTCTGGGTGCATCTTTAGAATGTGGGTAGAAACCAGAACATTTGGAAAAAGCAGACAAAATCCACACAGAAAATATCCGAGGTCAGGATCAAACCCAGGTCCTTAGAACCATGAGGCAGTCACGCTAAATGCTGAACCATCATGCCACTTGAGTCAATGGAAGGAATTAATACAGAACTCGTCTAGATGTTTGGGCTTGATGTTGAGATTTAGAATATAGTAGTTGAAAGGTAATGGATGTATGGACACCGGAAAATCTGCAATAAACCTATTATATCACCAAATGATGAAAATAATTTTGCAATATTTTGAGAATATTATGGAGAATACAACTAAAAGAGTTTTTTTTAAAGAATAGAAATAAATATCAATGGCCTGCAAAGGCCTCCTTCTATGAGGGAGTGGGGAAAAGATGAGAGTCAAACTATGTCCAGAGGTGCAGTGGGCAGCAATATATTCTGGAAGTAGAGAGGGGTAATGAGATAAAGCAGTGAAGGAAAGAATGAGGGAATAAAAGTGTTGGAGAACATGGTTTCTTAAAAAATAGCTTGACTAGATCTGAAGTTCCTCATATAAAAGGCTTAGAGCAGTAATTAATTGAACCATTCAATGATTTAAACAATCTATAGAAATATTCAAGAAAAAGTGATGAAACTAAAATGCTTACATATGTATGCAACTTAAAAATGAACAATGTGAAACAAAAGAATGACATATACTTTCATTCACTCACTTTGCCATTGGTTTGTTTTTGACTATCTTTCGTGGTTGTGGTTTTAGCTATGCGACTCATAGTGCTGGATTCAACTTTTCGGTTCAATCTTAACGGCTCTGGTTTTTTCTCTACTGTTTTAGCCTAAATAGACAACCAAAAAGGGATGGAAAAATATACAAACATACAGGCAAATGTAATGAAGGAGAAGGTCATGAGAAAATGCTCTTAAATGTAATGATTAACTTAGACTAATCAAATAAAATACAACATATTGATAAAACAGTATTCAATATTGATCAATGTGTTAAGACATATTGCACACTTTTCACTTCCAAATAATTTGAACATCCTGAGAATCATTTATACACCTGTATTCTAAAATATGTTTAGTCCTTAGATTTAGAACAATTAATTTTCTTGCTTCTTGATTCCTCCCTTTCTGGCTGGATAATGCATACATCTTCCTATTGTTTTTTTTTTAAATCACAGAACCACAGGTACATGGAAAAAGGGATCGTCATTTGTGACCTACTGAATGCTTATCCAGATAGATTTCAAATGTGAAAAGGATCTATGTCTCCATCATCCTTTCAGAAACTGAATTCCAGACCATCACTACACTTTGGATGAAGAGAGTTTTCCTCAGCTTCCCTCTGATCTTTACATTTTTTTATACCTTACACCAAGTATCAATATCTTTGCAAAAGTTCACTATTTACACTGTCCAGGCCTCTACAGTGGGGGCTCCTACAATATAAACTTTTAAAAGACACTTAGATAGGCACAAGAATGTAAGAAAAACAGAGGATTATGGGTGTGAGATAGGGAAATATTTGATTGTTGTGGAGTAGGTTTACGTAGATTGACACATCATGGGCTGTGAAGGGCCTGTACTGTGCTGTAATGTTCAATGAATAATCTTGTTCCAAAAAAAAACACACTAACTATCCTAGCATTCTCTTCTCATATTTATTACTTTTCAGTTCATTTTTATTCATTTCTTTTTCATTTTTTGTTGAGCTTTAAAACCTTCTTAACTCTCAGGCTTACTATTTATTTTATCAACTCTAAATATCTTTCAATCCATTTGTGTTCTTAATTTCTCTCATAACTTGTCTCAAGAAAATCTATGAATATACACTTAAAAGTTATGAATTATTTGTTTAAATGTTCTGAATGATTTCTCTTTGTAAGTCTTCACTAAAGGAGGAAATTATGAAAAAAATTGTAGCTGAGCAGCACAAGTCTGAAATGCTCTGAAATTAAATGAAGTGAAAGTGAATTCACTGACACGTCAGATATTGTGTATATCTGAGGTGTATTGTCTATATGGATTTGAGCAGGTCTTTGACAAGGTCTCATGTGGTAGTCTAATCCAGCAATAAGATTACATGGGATACAGGGCAAGCTGGCCAACTGGGTGCAGAATTGGTTTAATGGTGTGGGGAGTCAGAGGATGGTGGCAGAAGGTACTTCTTCATATTAGAGGGCTGTGACCAGTGGTGTGCCATCAGAATCGGCGTCAGGTCCTCTGTGCTGCTCAATTACAATCTTTGCATAATTTCCTTCATTAGTGAAGGTATTCACAGAGAACTCATTCTGAACAGCATGAGAGTCTGTTAAAAGAAGAAAGGAAATTGGAGGTTCCAACCATTATTATAGGAGTGGTGTCACAAAATATTGGATTGTTTGAACAAAGTTTAGTTAGTTTAATATCATGGTAAGCAAATAATTGCAATGAATGCATCTATATTTCCCTTGGAGAAGGACATGGAAGACAGGAATTTAGGGGAATGAAATACTGGAATGAGGTCTCTGTCTGGGTCCGTGCGGGTGTGTATGTGCTCTTAAAGCAGATAAAGGTGGATGAATCCATGGAGTTTTATCAAGAATACTCTGAGAAGCTAAGAAAGAAATTCATAACATTTATTAGCAACTTGGATGATAATGTTGTTAGCACAATTAGAAAGTTTGAAGATGACAACAAAATTAGTGGTAATAGTGGACAGTGAATGATGTTATATGAGCTAAATGAGCTGGGAAAGGGAGGTTATGGAATTTAATGCCAAAAAGTGCAAGGTGTTGCATTTTGGTAAATTAAACCTCATCAGGACTTGCACTGTGAATTTTAGGACTCTGGAGAATGTATTAGGACACAGGTGCATAGTCTATGAAAGTGGAATTACAGGTAGAATGGGTGGAAATGTTTGCCTTCATCACTCAGGGCACTGAGTACAGGAGTTGGATCGTCATGTTAAAACTGTGTTTATATACTGATAAGGCTATGCTTTGGTATTATGCAGAGATCTGGTCCCCCAGCTATAGGACAGATGTCATTAAGCTGGAAAGAGTGTAGAAAAGATCCATGAGGATATTAATGGGAATGGAAGGCTCAAGTTAAATGGAGAAGCTGGATAGGCTAGGACTTTCTTCCCTGAAGCTTAGGAGGCTGAGGGGTGACTGAAAAGCTAAACTGTCTTTTTCTTTTACCCTGGATAGAGAAGTGTAAAACTAGAGGGCATAGATTTCCAATAAGACGGGAAAGATTTAAAAGGGGCTATTTCCACACAAAGGGCGGTAAGTGTGTGGAACAAGCTGCCAAAAGAAGTGGTTGAAGCAGGTCACATTACAATGTTTAGAAGACAGATAGACAGGAACATGGATAGGAAATGATTAGAGGGATATGGGTAAAATGCAGGCAAAACAGTCAAGCTTTGGTAGATCACTTGGTGAGCATGGACAGGTTGGAGCAAAGGGCTTATTTCTAATAGAAACATAGAAGATAGGAGCAGGAGTAGGTCATTCGACCCTTTGAGCCTGCTCCGCCATTCAACGAGATCATGGCTGATCTTAAAGTTCAGTACCCCGTCCCCACCTTCTCTCCGTAACCTTTAATACCCTTATACTGAATAAATATATCTAATTCCCTCAAATATATTTAATGAACCTGCCTCTACTGCCCTCTGTGGCAATGAATTCCGCATATTCACCACCCTCTGGGTAAAGAAATTTCTCCTCATCTTGGTCCTAAATGGTTTGCCTATTATCCTCAAACCATGGCCCCGGGTTCTGGATTTTCCCATCATTTGAAACATCCCATCTGCATCCATTCTGTCCAGTCCCGCCAGAATTTTATATGTCTCTATGAGATCCCCTCTCAATCTTCTAAACTCCAGCGAGTACAATCCCAATTTGCGCAATCTTTCCTCATAAGTCATTCCTGCCATTCCAGGTATCAGCCTGGTGAATCGCCTCTGCACTCCCTACATTGCAAGAACATCCTTCCTTAGATATGGTGACCAAAACTGCACACAATACTCCAGGTGTGGTCTCATCAAGGCCCTGTACAGCTGCAGTAAGGTATCCTTGTTCCTATACTCAAACCCTCTTGATATGAAGGCCAACATACCATTTCCCTTTTTAACCGCCTGCTGTACCTGCATGCTCGCCTTCAGAGACTGGTGTACAAGTACCCCTAGGTCTCTCTGCACTTCCCCATCTCTTAATCTATTGCTATTCAAATAGTAATCTGCCCTCCGGTTTGTATTACCAAAGTGGATAACCTCACATTTATCCACATTGTAGTGCATTTGCCATGTATCTGCCCAGTCCCTCAATTTATCCAAATCACACTGGAGCTTCCTGACCCCCTATTCCGTGCACACAACCCCTTCTAGCTTAGTGACATCTGCAAATTTGGAGATATTACATCCAATCCCCTCATCCAGATCATTAATGTAAATTGTGAACATCTGGGGTCCCAGTACAGATCCCTGTGGCACCCCACTGGTCACCGCCTGCCACTCAGAAAATGAGCCATTTATCCCAACTCTCTGTCTTCTACCTGCCAGCCAGTTCTCAATCCACATCAATACTTTGCCCCCAATCCCATGAGCCTTGATTTTGTAAGCCAGTCATTTATGTGGGACCTTATCGAAGGCCTTTTGGAAGTCCAGGTACACCACATCCACTGGCTCTCCCCCATCTATTTTACCCGTCACCATCTCAAAGAATTCCAATAGATTTGTCAAGCACGATTTACCTTTTGTAAATCCATGTTGACTCTGTCCGATCCCTTCTCTGCTAGTCACATGCTCCGCTATTACATCCTTAATAATGGATTCCATCATTTTGCCCACTAGTGATGTAAGGCTCACCGGCCTATAATTCCCTGCTTTTTCTCTACCCCCCTTTTTAAATAGTGGGGTAACATTAGCTACCCTCCAATCCATGGGTACTGATCCTGAGTCTATCGAGTTCTGGAAAATAATTCTTAAAGCATCTGCTATCTGAATGGCCACTTCCTTAAGTACCCTAGGATGTAGATTATCAGGCCCTTGGGATTTATCTGCCTTCAATCCCATCAATTTCTCCAAGACCATGTCCTTAGAGATACTGATTTCTGTGCTGTAATACTCTATGGTTCTAGGAATACTAAAGCACAGCATTAGGAAGGACTTCCACAGGACTTAGAACTGGGTCCCTTGCTGTTTGTAATACATCCCAAATATGTAAATAAAAATGTAGTTGGGCATGCTGAATGAAGCAGTTTACAGTGGTACAACTAGCCTTGCACTTGACAGATGGGAAGGGAAGTGTTAAATTGAATTTAGTCCAGAAAAATGCGGAAAATACATTCAAGAGATGAAATGAGGCAAAAGAATAAAAGGGAAAAAAACTGAGTAGCTCTGAAGGTGAAAAGAAGGACCCTTTAAATGCATGTTCAAAGACCTTACTGCCAGTAGGCAGGTCAATCAGGTGACTGAAAAGGCATGTGATGTTTTCTCTTTGTTAGCAGATGGATCTGTTCCAATTACACATGAAACAAAAATAGAAAATGCTGGAAATAATAGGTCAAGCCACATCTGCGGGAAAAGAAACAGAGTCAACATTTCAGGTTAGAGACCCTTCATCAGAATTCTGTCAGAAATTACATACAATGCTTGTCGGAGCACAGCTTGGGTAATGCATGTTATTCTGATCAACCCATTACAGCAAAGATGTAATTGCACTGAAGAGGGTGTAAAGGAAATTTAAGGGATGTTGCCAGGCCTTGAAGACTAGCTACGAGGAAAGATTAGGTAGGGAAGGGGTTTCTTTTATGTGTGACAGATTATGTTATATTTTATATTGTATATAGATATGTTTTAAAGGAGATAAATTGTAGGCTTTTTTTTAGTGTAGGTCACAAACACTTCAAAACAGATCTTATTTAAAAAATACAAGAGCTTGGCAGACCAGGCTCCCAGTGCCTTTGTAAAGACAATGGAAACTGCTTTGCTGAAGGACTTCACAAGTAGGTGTTAATTGGACATGCTCTAGAGTAATGGATTATTGTTGTTTTGGAAAGCAACAAATGAACTTGGTGAATATTTATTGCTGCTGGGTTTTGGGGTCCTCTGGGCTTGAAACAATAGTAATAAGTTAAAGTTTGATTCTGTTTTTACGTTTAAAGAAAATTAAAAGTAACTTGTTTAAGTAACCATTTGTCCTGGTGAATTTCTATTGCTGCTGGGTTTTGGGGTCCTCTGGACTCATAACATATGGAAAAAAATTGGCAAGAAAAAACTTAAATCAGTGTATAAAATTATGAGGGGCCTGGATGGAGCAAGAAAGCCCTTATTACATGGGTTGAAATCTCAGGGACATAGATTTAAAGTAATGAATATAAAGAGTTTAAAAGACATTTAGACAGGTACACGAGTAGGAAAGGTGAGAGAAACTTAGGCCAAATGCAGCTCAAACAGGCATTTTGGATGTCATGGACAATTTGGGCCAAAGGACTTGATAGGACTAGAGGGGAAGTGAGGAAATAAATGTTTTCACTAGAGAGTGATAAAATCTGGAACTTACTTGCTGTACGGATGGAGCAGGGACACGTGAAGAGCTGGGACCTGCAGAGTTATGGGAATTGGGATGAGACTGGAACTCACTTTCGCTACAGGGAAAGGCAGGAATGGTGTATTTGAGAGTCATAAATTTTCTTTGATTCTATCATTGCTTATCTTCTGTCATATTATTTACTCTAACTTAGCCAACTTGCCCACCAGATAATTTTTATGTGCTTAAGATTTAATGACCAATGCTCAAAAATTGAACAAAAAATACTATCCTATTATAATCCCAAGAGTATCTTTTACTTCAAGATTACTAATTAACACTCTCATGCAGCAGTCCTAATATAGATCCCTTGTAGGAAATTCTGTCTACCTCTTTCCAAGACTCAAAAGCAATCAACTTCATATTTATAGATTTTAATTTTGCTGAAACTTCATTTGATTGCATAGGCTACACTGCACAATTTATAAATGAATTAAAAACATACAGTGAGGTTAGTTAACAAAAATGGTGAGTATGCGTCACAATCTGGGCTACGGGCTTTGCTGTGATAGTGTAACTGAAAGCTAGATTATTGTCAGAATAGTTAAACTAGAATTAAACACCCAATGAGTTAGCAACATTAAAATAAAGGTTAATTCAGCATCTGAATGAGGAGAAATGACACCTTGAGCAGAGCAGCTACCTTCATCAGCATCATGCTGGGGCTGTCTTTTCAGGCCAAACTTGGCAATTAAATGTAATCTATCCTTTTAATATTGAGTGACAATTTTCCTTCAGAAGTACTATATATTTTGGCATATAAATCAACCGGAAGATAGGTCGACCACCCCTTTTCAGCCTCATTTTAATGGTTTTATGTTATATCCGATGTACAAGTCAACCCCTCCCCTCTTGAGAATTTTTTTTAGGGTTTCACGACTCAACTTATTTGCCAAAATATTCGGTATACAAATCTCCAGAAGTAATACATATCTACATGTGCTTGCTTAAACAAAAAAGGAGCAAGCAGAATACAATTGGAAGAAAGCTCAAATTCAATGAAATGCATAAAATATTAAATTAGGAAGATGAGCAAGTTCAATGAGAAAGAGTACAAAATTAATGAGGAGGAATTTATGAACAATAATGAATATTTAGAATAAGTAGTGACACATTTATTACCAACTTCTAAAATACAGCTGCACGTTCAAAAATTCCTATATTACAGGAATGTTAAGTAAAAGTTCTGCATTATGCAGCATCCCAAGGACACAGATAATCATACATTAATGCAATTTTTTAAAATGGGAGAATTAGTATGTTACAGGTTTGAGCTTTGATGAACAGAGAAAGCTGCCTTCTCCACTGACATTTTCTCATTTCAAGTTTCCAGTGCTTTCCACTTGCTTAAATCCCCAACCAACTTGATCTAAGTGCATTTGAATCAAACAACTGGCATTCCTTTTTCTTCAAATAGGCAACCACTTACCTTCCCCCCTCCAGGCTGGTGCTTGATGTTATCTGTGGATCCAATTTTCGATTTGATGTTTTTTAGATCTGGAGCTGGAGCACTGGCTGGTCGTGGCTGCTTTTGACCTGCTGCTACAGTGGTTTTCGAGGGAACGCGAGGGACAGGTATCACTCTTTTGGCCTCAGAAGCTGCTGTTGTCTTCAGAGCCAATGTTCTGGGTGCCCGAGAGGTGCTAGATGAAGGAGTTCCTGGACTACTCACGCCAAAAGGTGTGCTTGGTGTACTTGGGGAAGCACCAGTGCTCTTTATAGGAGTTGTGGTAGCAGCCTTTGGGCGACCAGTCTCACCTAAGATCAAAACAAAAAAAAAGCTATTCACTTGACAAATATAAAATGTTCTTATATCAGATTAATTTAGTTAATTGTGTGGAATTATGAAATGATTTCAAAACAGTGAACAGCACAACGACAATTAAATAGTCAAGAAGCCTCAAAGTAGAAAACACTATATTTGTGCATCCTCTGACCGCTCAACAGCTTTTCACCAAGCAAACATTCTTCTGTCTCTTGAATTGACTCATGAGATATTCAAATTGAGGACCTCTTTCCCCCTTTCCATTGAGGATCAAGGCACATTGAGGATCCCATGCACATGATCACTTACATGGAAGCTAATATATCAAAAAATAAAGTCCAAAAAAAAAAGAAAAAATATGTGGTCAGTTCTTCAACTAATATTAAGTGATATGAAAGCCACTGGTGTATATCTACATTCAGCTTAATACTTGACCGATTGTGTTTATTTATGGGTAACTGAAAAATCAGATCTGAACTCCAGGATTACCCTAGTCCTTACCATTAGGTAGATGTAGTACATGGAAAGTTAATCCAAAAGATGAGAGGAATGTAATTTGCTGTTGTATGGCTAACTCATGGGAAAGAGGGGAGAAAATCTGATCACTAAGCAGGAACTGTGTATGAAACCACATACAAGGATGTTAGTTAAAGCTACAGCAGCAGCACAATGAATTGCATCACACTCCAGACTCACACGAGAATGTCAATTTAAACACAGTAGAGGGCATCTGAAATACATTCCTGAGTGTTAAAAGGAGTATAATTATCAGCTAATGCAAAACTGTTGGTCTCAAGGATGTTGGCAAAGAGGTAAGGAGGTGCATAAAAAACAAAATGAAATGGAAATTTTTAAAAAGTATTCAAATGAATATAAATTACCCAAGGGAGACTTTGCAGACAGTGACTTCCTCATTTCTGTCGATTTTGGTTCAGTTTTGATAGCTGAAATTAAAATGTTATGTAAACAGTTATAACATTCTTACCAGTCAGGTACTAACTTTTTTTTAACTGTTTATCCCAACTCTACTAAACTTCGACTTTTTGTTGGTTTTGGTAGGAAATGTAGCACCTTGAAAGATTTTCTCCCATGTCCCCACACAGAATTGCTCAGAGGCTAGACATTGTCACATCATGCAACTGGTTGGTGCAAGATCAAAGAATTGAGATTATCGAGCCCATCTCTAATCAGTGTTCATGAGTTGAAGGGCCTGGGCAGAGTATATGTGGCAAAGCTGTTTCCCATGGTAGAGGAGTTAAGGACAAAAGGGCACAACTTCAGGACTGAAGAATGCCATTTAAAATAGAGATGCAGAGGAATTTCTTTAGTCAGAGAGTGGTGAACCTCTGGAATTAGGTGCCAGGGGCAGCTGTGGAAGCCAAGTTGTTGGGTGTATTTAGGCCAGAGATTGATAGGCATCTGAATAGTCAGGGTATCAAAGGTTACGAGAAGGCAGTGGAGTGGGGCTGAGACGGAGAATGGATTAACTCATCATGGAAAAATTGAGTGGACTCGATTGGCCGAATGGCCTACTTCTGCTCCTATATCTTATGGTTTTTATGAATCATTAGTTGAATCAGCCTGAAGAGGATTCCATATTTGTAACATGCCAATACTGATCATCAGTTTGGGAGAGACAACCAACGGTTTGATAAAGACACATAGATAGAAACAGTTTGGAATTATTTCCAAATGCAACTGGAGAGCGCAAAGACTTTTTCTTAGCTCAGGCACTCAATAGATCTGAAATCATAGTACAACATCGTCAAAGACAGCAAATCTTTAGAAAATCTTTAGAACTCTATTTTTAAAAATTCATCAGGCACCTTCTGTTTAGGACAATCAATTAGCAAATGAAAGCTAGTTTCAGTTGCTGAAACACATTGACACAAAACCACAATAGGAGGAAATGTTCACGCATCATTACATGACAAAACAGAATCCAGAATACCATTAAAAAGAATGCTTGCTTACAGAATGCAATGTCCCTTCAAGTGCCAATTATATGATTTTTATTTTTTAAAAAAACATACACGTTGGTCTCCTCGGTGTAGAAAGTGTAGTATTTCTCGGAGTTGATCCAGCAGTAGTTGCCACCTTTTGCAGTGATGTACTGCTCTTAACAGTAGTGTTACTGGATGTTTTTGTCACACCTGCAGATGGTGGTCTAGATGAGGGAGGCTTCACTGGACTCTTCACCTCAGTTGCCTGCAAAAATAATAAACAGCATTTTCAGTGCAATACACAAAAGTGCTGAATAAACTCAGCAGGTCAGCAGGTAAAGGGCAACCAACGTTTCGGGCTTGATCCCTTCTTTAAGGTATGAACAAAAAAAAGACAGGTGCTTGAATAAAAGGGTGGGAAGAGAAAAGGAGAGGAGGAAGGGGCAGGGGAGGAGTACAGGCCAACAGTTAAGTGGTCATAGGTGGATATGGGTAAGAGGGTAGAAGAAAAAAAACCTGAGAATTGATAGAAGGGAGCAGTTCTCTGAATGGGAAGGGATGGAGAGCTGGAGGATAGAAGGATCAAGAAAGAGAGGGACTTGAAGGAGGGGTTTAACAACTGGAGGTCAACGTTAATGCTGTCTGGTTAGAGAGTACTTAGACAGAATATTAAATGTTACAATTTGCAGGTAGCCCCAGTTTGGTAGTACATGGAACGACACAGTGTGGGAATGTGTGTGAAATTAAAATGGGCTCCCTGTTATTGCAGCATATTTAGAGTATTTATTGTAACTGTTATGTAGTATCACAATGAGATAAAATAGAGGTAAGCTGGATGATGAAAAGTGCATTCTGCATTTACAAAATCTCAAATCATCTCAAGCATATCAAAATAGTTCACAGACTATTAAAATAATGTCAAGCACAATGAATTTTGAAAATACATGAAGCAGCCACCTTGCATGCATTAGAAGCCAACAAACATTAGTGAGATAAATGGTACATTAAATTACTGGTAATTTTTGTTGTGAAGATTCTAGAGAAATGAGTCTGATAGGATTGCTCGATTAAGTAAATGTTTGATGTGCTAAATGGCAATTAATCTATGGCGGTGCTATGTGAAGGACTAACGTTGGCGCAAATGGTGAAAAATTGTTGCGCCTTCAAATTTTGCAATAAGATTTTAATATCCATGTGAATCCTAGGTCAGGAAGACAGAACCTTGGCTTAATAATGATTTAATAGATAGTTGCAAGAATATTAATTCACTATTACATTTCTTATTTTTGTAAACTGGCCAAATGTTACTTTGGGAAGAGTCAAAATATCTTAACTATTCCTGGCATATCCTCAAAAATTCTTCAAATACTACTAGCAATCAATTATAATAGAATGAGGAGCCAACTATTCTTTAAATGTGCCCCACTGCCATTTCCAGTTTATTGTTCCTAAAACATATTTCAAGCAGAGTTAAATTAACCCACTTTAGCAAGTTTAATCTTTGCCCTTTTCCAGAACCATTTCAGATATGAATGAATTCTGATTGCTACCTCGATGATGCACCCTCACTGCTATCTCTTCCATCTGCCAAGGCTCATTCCCATCCCATAATCTTGTCTATTGTTGATTTTGCTGCATATAGATTTAAAATAGTTTAAAATTACAACACAATTTGTACATTACGCACAGATAATTTTAAGGAGGTTGAAATCTTATTTTGTTACTACCTAGTAATTTCTGTACTTGTCAGAAATATGCACACATCTGCCTTTTTATCTTACTATGACTAGAGTCTGCAATATACTCTAGCAGTGCGGTTGCCCCTTTTTAGCTGTTCAGATGATCATATAACTCCATTTGTTCATCTTACTAACATATATCCTTTAAGGTATAAGAACTTTGTAAAATGTTACCTCAACCTTTTTCTATTCCAATTCTTTCTTATCTAAAAGCCCTTAATCCAAAATACTGAGCTCTCAATCTTATTCTTCAAGGATAAGCTGGCCTTCCAAATGCTAAACCATATAAATGTAATTTTATAAGTTCAATTTCTATTTTTAAAATTGCTAATTATAGTCTGCACATTACTTCTGGGTTTTGTGCTGCTGGGAGAAGAGCAACCAGGTCTGCAGGGGCTGATGGATAAACTGTCTTTGCTGGGGCTCAGTTCTCCTCTCTGTAGCTGGTTCCAGGACATCTTGATTGTGTGGGGGTGGGAGAGTGTGGGTGGGGGTGAAAGAGTGAGTGTGGGGATGGGAGATTGTGTGTGGAGGGATGGGAGAGTGAGTGTGGGGGAATGAGAGAGTGAGTGTGGGGGATGGGAGTTTGTGGAGGGATGAGGGAGTGAGTGTGGGGGATGGGAGAGTGTGGAGGGATGGGAGAGTGTGGAGGGATGGGAGAGTGTGGAGGGATGGGAGAGTGTGGAGGGATGGGAGAGTGTGGAGGGATGGGAGAGTGTGGAGGGATGGGAGAGTGTGGAGGGATGGGAGAGTGTGGAGGGATGGGAGAGTGAGTGTGGGGGATGGGAGAGTGTGGGGGGTGAGAGTGAGTGTGGGGGATGGGAGTTTGTGGAGGGATGGGAGAGTGTGGAGGGATGGGAGAGTGTGGAGGGATGGGAGAGTGAGTGTGGGGGATGGGAGAGTGTGGGGGGGTGAGAGAGTGAGTGTGGGGGATGGATGGGAGAGTGAGTGTGGGGGTGAGAGAGTGAGTGGGAGATGGGAGAGTGTGGAGGGATGGGAGAGTGAGTGTGGGGGATGGGAGATTGTGGAGAGATGGGAAGTGAGAGTGGGGGATGGGAGAATGAGTGTGGGGGTGAGAGAGTGAGAGAGGGAGGTGAGAGAGTGAGTGTAGGGGGTGAGAGAGTGAGTGTGGGGGGTGAGAGAGTGAGTGTGGGGGGTGAGAGAGTGAGTGTGGGGGGTTGGGAGTTTGTGTGTGTGGGGGTGGGAGTTTGTGTGTGGGGGGGTGGGAGTGTGTGTGGGGGTGGGAGTTTGTGTGTGGGGGTGGGAGTTTGTGTGTGTGGGTGGGAGTTTGTGTGTGGGGGTGGGAGTTTGTGTGTGGGGGTTGGGAGAGTGTGTGTGTGGGGGTTGGGAGCGTGTGTGTGTGTGTGGGGGTTGGGAGCGTGTGTGTGTGTGGGGGTTGGGAGCGTGTGTGTGTGGGGGTTGGGAGCGTGTGTGTGTGGGGGTTGGGAGCGTGTGTGTGTGGGGGTTGGGGCGTTTGTGGAGGGGTTGGGAGCATGTGTGAGGGGGTTGGGAGCGTGCTTGTGGGGATTGGGAGCGTGTTTGTGTGGGGGGTGTGTACACCATGGTCTGGATGAGCTGTTTTGTCGGGTTGTATTACTTACAATACATGTACAATCAGATGACAATAAAGTCACAGAACAAGGAAAGAGTCCCTTCATCTAACCCACCCATGCAGATCAACGTGCTGACCTGAACTGATCTCATTTGCCAACTTTGGCCCATATCCCTCCAAACATTTTCTACTCATGTACTTGTCCAAATGTCTTTTGTACATTGCAATTTCTCCTGCTTCTGTAATTTCCTCAGGCAGCTTATTCCACAGACCAACCTCCCTCTATGTGTAAAGAATTGCCCCTCAAGTCCTTTTCAAATCTTTCCCCTCTCTTAAATCTCTGACCTCTTGTTTTACATTCTCCTATACTGGCAAAGAAAGTGACCATCCACCTCATCTATGCCCATCATGATGTAGTAAACCTCTCAATCTTAACTCTTCTACATTCCACAGAAAATAGTTCCAGTCTATCCAGCCTTATCCTTAAAACTCAAGCCCTTAATTTCTAGCAACATCCTTGTGAACTGCACTCGAGACTAATCATATTCTTTCTACACACAATTCTCCAGGTGCCACCTCACCAACTAGAAGATGGCTCCCTAACACTTGCACTCAAAAATCTGACAGATAAAGGCAAGCATTCAGCATGGTTTCCTCATCACCCTATCTGTGTTGTCTCTTTCAGGCAACTATGTACATGTACTCCTATGTCTCTTGTTTCTATAAAACATCCTAGGGCCCAGCCTTCACTCTTTATTCTCTGCCCTATTTTAACTTTCCAAAATGAATCACTTTACACTTCTTTGAGTTAAACTCCATCTGCCACTTTTTTCACTTTCCCATTTGACGTAGATCCTGTTGTTACATAACATAACATAACAATTACAGCACGGAAACAGGCCATTAGGCCCTTCTAGTCCGCACCGAACCAAAGACCCCTTTCTAGTCCCACCTCCCTGCTCAATGCCCATAACCCTCCATCTTCTTCTCATCCATATACCTGTCCAACCTTTTCTTAAATAATACAATTGACTCCGCCGCCACTATTTCTCCCGGAAGATCATTCCACACGGCTACCACTCTCTGAGTAAAGAAGTTCCCCCTCATGTTACCTCTAAACCTCTGCCCCTTAATTCTTAACTCATGTCCTCTTGTTTTAATCTTTCCTCCTCTTAACAGAAATAGTCTATCCACATCCACTCTGTCTATCCCTTTCATAATCTTAAATACTTCTATCAAATCCCCTCTCAACCTTCTACGCTCCAAAGAATAAAGACCTAATCTGTCCAATCTCTCCCTATACTCTAGATGCTTAAACCCAGGTAACATTCTGGTAAACCTTCTCTGCACTCTCTCCACTCTGTTTATATCCTTCCTATAATTAGGCGACCAGAACTGCACACAGAACTCCAAATTAGGCCGCACCAACGTCTTATACAATCTCAACATCACCTCCCAACTCCTATATTCCATGCAATGATTGATAAAGGCCAGCATACTAAAAGCCTTCTTCACCACCCTATTCACGTGAGTTTCTACCTTCAGGGAACGATGTACCGTTACTCCTAAATCTTTCTGCTCTTCTGTATTCCTCAATGCTCTCCCATTTACCACGTATGTCCTATTCTGATTCTTCTTACCAAAATGAAGCACCTCACACTTATCAGCATTAAATTCCATCTGCCATTTTTCAGCCCACTTTTCTAAGCAGCCCAAATCCCTCTGCAATCCTTGAAAACCTTCTTCATTATCCACTATTCCACCTATCTTAGTATTGTCTGCATATTTACTAATCCAATTCACCACCCCATCATCTAGATCATTAATGTATATAACGAACAACAATGGGCCCAATACAGATCCTTGAGGCACACCACTGGTCACCAGCCTCCAACCTGACAGACAATTATCCACTACCACTCTCTGGCCTCTCCCTTTCAGCCAATGTTCAATCCATTTGACTATCTTAAAATTTATACCTAAAGACTGCACCTTCCTAACTAACCTTCCATGTGGTGCCTTACTGAAGTCCATATAGACAACATCCACTGCGCTACCCTCATCCACATTCCTAGTCACCTCTTCAAAAAATTCAATCAGATTGGTCAAACATGACCTTCCTCCCACAAATCCATGTTGAGTGCTCCTGATCAGACCCTGTCTATCCAGATGTTTATAAGTACTATCTCTAAGAATTTTCTCCATTAATTTACCTACCACAGACGTCAAACTTACAGGCCGATAGTTGCCAGGCTTCCTCCTTGAACCCTTTTTAAATAACGGAACCACATGCGCAATGCGCCAATCTTCCGGCACTATCCCCATATCTAATGACATTTGGAAAATTACCGCCAGAGCCTCTGCTATTTCCTCCTTCACTTCTCTCAATGTCCTGGGGAAGATCCCGTCTGGTCCCGGAGCCTTATCCACCTTTATATTCTTCAAAAGCCTTAAAACTACACCTTTTGTAATCTCTATATTCCCCATATTTACCCAATTTGCTTTTTTTATCTCACATCTCCCAATATCCTTCTCCTTAGTGAATACCGAAGAAAAGAAACTGTTCAATATCTCCCCCATTTCTCTAGGCTCCACACACAGTTTTCCGCTCTGATTTTCTCAGGGACCAATTTTGTCTCTAGCTTTCCTCTTACCATTAACATATTTGTAGAACTCTTTTGGATTAGTTTTCACCCTGCTTGCCATAGTTTTCTCGTACCTTCTTTTAGCTTTCCTAATTCCTCTCTTAAGATTCCTCTTACATTCAATGTATCTTTCAAACATCTCCTTAACTCCATGCTTCTTATATCTAATGTACGCCTCCCTTTTTCTTCGAACCAAGTTTCCAATATTCCTTGAAAACCACGGCTCTCTCAAACCTTTTGCCCCTCCTTTTAACCTAACAGCTTTTGCACTCTCAAAATCTGATCTTTAAAAGACTTCCATCTCTCTACTACATCCTGCCCATAAAACAAATTGTCCCAATGCACACCCTGCAAGTCCTTTCGCATCTCCTCAAATCTAGCTTTTCCCCAATCAAAAATCTCAATCCTTGGCCCTGATTTCTCTCTTTCCATAATGACATTGAATCTAATGGCATTATGATCACTGGACCCGAAGTGCTCGCCAACACTAACCTCCGTCACTTGACCCATCCCATTTGCCAACAGTAGATCTAACACTGCTCCTTCTCTGGTCGGCACCTCTACATATTGTTGTAAAAAACTATCTTGCACACATTTCACAAACTCTAACCCATCCAGTCCTTTCACAGAATGTGTTTCCCAATCTATATGTGGAAAATTAAAATCTCCCATAATTACAACCCTGTGCTTATCACAAATATCTACTATCTCCCTACAGATTTGCTCCTCTAGGTCTCGGTCCCCTCCGGGTGGTCTATAATACACCCCTACAAGTGTAACCTCTCCTTTCTTACTCCTCAGTTCCACCCAAATAGCCTCCGTGGATGTGCCCTCTAATCTATCCTTCCTAGGCACCGCTGTAATATTTTCCCTGACAAGCAATGCAACCACACCTCCTCTTGCCCCTCCGACTCTATCACACCTAAAACAACGAAACCCAGGGATATTCAGTTGCCAATCACATCCCTCCTGCAACCATGTCTCACTAATCACTACCACATCATACTTCCAAGTATCAAAGTACCTTAGACAACATTCTTCACCGTCCACTATACCATCTATTTTGGTGCCATCCATAAATTTACTAACCAAATTATCATCCAAATCATTAATATATTGACAAACAATGATCCCTGGGGCACTACAAGTCAAATCCCTCCAATCTGAAAGAAACCTCCACCACCATTCTATGACTTCTGCCATCAAGACAATTTTGAATTCATTTTCTATGTCTAGCTCATCCTGGATCCCTTGGGATTTGACCTTCTGGTTCAGCCTACCATGTGGGACCATGTAGACAACATCGACCACCTTCCCTCATCAATTCCCTAGGCCACCTCTTAAAAAAACAATCAAATTCATGAAGCAAGATTTTCCACACACAAATCCATACTAACTATCCCAACTCTATCCTTTTTCTCCACTAAATTTCCCACAATTAAGTTTAGGCTCATAGACCTGTAGTGCCCTGACTTGTCTTTGCCAATCTCCTTAAATAAAGGCACAACATTCATTACCTTCTAGTTTTTAAGTACCACACCTGTAGCCAACAAAGATACAAAAATCTCTGCCAGGTCTCCAGCAGTTTTTTTCCTTACTTCCTCCCAATGTCCCAAGATACAATTCGTTAATCCTCAGGCATTTATCAAACTTTTTAAGACTGCCAGGACATCCTCTTTAGCAATGTTATTATGTTTCTGGACAACATTGTTCTCTTCATCAAACTTTACTGGCTTCTATGACCTTATCTATGGTAAATGCAGACAAGTGGTATTTATTTATGATCTAGCCCATCCCCCATGGCTCCATACATAGAGAACACAGATTCTTAAGAGGATGCAACCTCTCCAAAGTTACCCTTGATTTCAAGGGATTTGCTTGATCCCAGCTGCCTATATCTGACATTTTATGCCTCCTTTTTCCTGGCCAAAGTGGATCAGCAATATCACCTCTTCCTCACTGACCAGCAACACAGGGGCACCTAAGGCGGCGTGCTTAGTCCCTGCTCTGTTCCCTATGCACTCATAAATGAGTAGCCAAGTTCAGCTCCAATGCAATCTAAACATTTGCCGATGGCACCATTATTTTTGGCATAACGGGAAATAATGAGTCAGAATATTGGATAGAGGTCGAGAATCTGGTTGAGTGGTCGCAGAACAACAATCTTGCTCTCAACATCAACAAAACCAAGGAGCTGAAATATTCGAACAAGTATGGGAGCCTTACATTAAATACAATAGCGAAAACCTACCGGGAACAAACATTACCTAAGTTGATGGAAGGAGAAGAAAAGAAAAGAATGGACTCAGTAGAATTTCTGGTGTATTTTTGTTGAATGACAACATTGTCTAACTGAATTAATGCAACCTAGATTGTATAACTAAAATGGATGAGAGGGGGGGGGGGATGGGGGGGTGGCTTGGGAGGAGGGAGGGGGGAGGGAGAAAAAGTCACTGTAAATGTGTGGAAAAGAAAAAGTGTATATCATGGCTATTGTGATTTATGGTGTGAAAAATAAAAAATTAAAAAAAACAAAAAACCAAGGAGCTTATGGTGGATTTTAGGAAGCAGAAGGCTAAGGGACCACACACCTGTCTGCATTAATTGGGCAGAGGTGGAGAGGGCTAGTACCTTCAAGTTCCCACGAGTACAAATCGGAGGACTTCTGCTGCAGTCCACACATTGAAACAAACGTGAAGAAGGCATACAAATGCCTCTACTTTCTAGTGATTTGGCAGGTCATCAAAGTCTTTACAGGTAGGCAGAAGGCTGCAGAAAGTAGCAAACATTGCTAGGTCCATCATATGCTCTGACCTTGCACCCACTGAATATATTTCTGCAATGTGCTCCCGGTAGCAACATCATCAAGGACCCACATCACCCTTGTCGCAACCTCATTGCTACCTATGGGAGAAGGTACATTCTTCTTGTTTCAAGAACAGTCTTTTTTCAATGGCTATCAGGCTCTTGGATCTCCTCTATTACCCTCATCAAAAACTACTCCAACACCATAAAAAGATCTGTCTATACCACTGAATCGCCACTGTTTTTCTCTTGCACTAAATGTAACTGAATAATTATTATCCATTTTTGATATTTATTATCTTTCTGTACTGGTGTAAAATAATGTCTCCTATTGAAGTTGCTTTTTGCAACAAAAGTAGCAGTTTATAGCAATAAGAATTTTGGTGCACATGTACCTTGCACTTAGCTGTATGACAATAAACACAACCAGGATTCTAAAATAGACCCAGACTTGCACTATGCTCTAGCAGGAACATGCTGACCCCAATCTCTCTCTATCTCATTTTTAAAAGCCTTCTAATTGCCAAACATCTCTTTACCTACTATCAAAATAGACCTTGCCCAAATTTAGTGATTTAACTTAAGGACCAGTCATAACTTTGTTTATAGCTATTTAAAAACTAATAGGATTATAGTTATTGGTGCCAAAGTGCTCCCTCACTGACACATTAGCCACTTGACCATCCTTATTTCATAAGAGGAGGTAATCAGGCCATCTATTTTTTGCTTGAGTTCTTTGTTCTGATCACTATGGTAACCACTGAGATATTAGTTGTGACCCAAGTATGTTTGAATACCATATCAACATTTGCCATCTTGATTCATTATATGAAGAATAGCTAGATGGTTTAAACCCAGGAAAGTGGATAAAACCCATGGAATAAAAATGAATAGATAACTTGAGGTTGAGCAAAGGAATAAAAAATAGAAAAAAAAAACCTGCTGCATCCTGATAAAACATGCAAGACATGTGTGGACTCCATTGAAATCAATTGCAAACAAATTTATAAAATGGGAATATTTACTTCAGGCAGGAGTGGGAAATAGTTTAACATAATCATTTACAATCTACCTTCACATCCAACAGAGAGAAAGAAACATCAGAATTATAGTTACTTGAATGAAACAATGAAAATAGAGCTTTTGCCACAGAGAAATCAGATGCTGTTTGTATATCTTGTATCGACCATGCTGGGAATTCCTGGGAATACTGTTCTCTGGAATTGACCCCATGGAGGTTGTCGCTGAAAATCTGTGAAAAGTCTCCTTTGATTGCTACTCAAAACTTGCCAATCTGCTTCCTTCTGCAGAATAATTGATACAGACTGGCATTATCTACACTACCATCTTCTAGTTTAGATGATGTGATCAGTGGACCCGTCTTCCAGTAGTTTATACATGCATTAGACTGTTTTTGATTTCCTAAATCATGGAACATGATGTTAACATTTTCCACAAATAAGCCAAACAGAAGTATTCTTGCTGTGTTTTAAAAACAATATTCATTCAAGCATATCAACTCATCATATTCATAAACTCCCTTCAGATGAAAGGCTTTCTATTAAAATCTGCCTTATCCAAATTGGTCTTCTCCAAGCCTGATTCTTGCAATACATTTCCTACCAGCATCTCACAACTGTTTTTATGTTTTTAAAACCTATAAATGTGATTCTTGTGCATTTCTCTTGTACAAAGCTCAACACAATCATTCTAACCCTTATTATTAAATCTACACATTCCAATACATCTTTAATTTTGTCTTTAACATCTTCCCTGGCTCATCCTCCCGACTTCTACCTCAGGTTAATGACATACAGTCTCTTGTCTAAGAAAGCCCTGTCTTCTACCACAAAAGTTATTAGTTAGAATGGTTTACTTTACATAAAAACACATGAAATAGAAGCAAGAATAGGCCATCTGGCAGTAAAATTGTGGCTGATCTTACTATTTACTGATACACTTAGCCCTGAATTCCCTTATCCTTCAAAAATTTAGCAATCTGTGTCTTAACTACATTCAATGAGGCAGCCTACACTGCTTTTTTGGGGCAGAGAATTCAACAGATTCGTAACTCTCTGAAAGAAGCAGTTCCCTTTTTTCTCTGATTTAAATGTACTCCCCTGACTCTTGGGGCTATGTTCCTAGTTCTAGTCTCACCCACCAATGAAAACAACCTCCCTGATTCTGTCTTATTTATTCCTTTCATAATTTTATATGTCTCTAGAAAATCCTCCCTCATCCTTCTAAACTCCATTTAGTATAGACCCAGGCAACTCAGTCTTTCTTCATAAGCTAACCCATTCATTCCCAGAATAAACCCAGAGAGCCATCTACAGTCACCGCACTGCCTTCACTTTCTCAAGGAGACCAGAGCTGCATGCAATATTCCAGGAGGAACCCCACATGTACAGTTACAACAGAACCTCCCTGCTCTTAAATTCAAACCTGGTACGAAGCCCTATATCCCATAGCTTTCTTGTATATCTGGTGTATCTGGAAACTTAAGTTTTTGCAATTTATGCACAAGTATTCCCAGGTCTCTCTGCCCAACAGGATGCTGTGATTTTTCACATTTAAATAGTAGCCCAGTCTACTATTTTTCTTTCCAAAATAGATGATCTCATGTCTACTGACAGTGTACTCCATCTGCCTGGCCTTTGACCACTCACTTATCTATATATTTCTGCAGACTGTGTCCTCTACACAATTTGCTTTTCCACTCAATTTAGTGCAATCAACATGTATTGATTCCAAATCATTTATGTTTAATGTGAACAGTTGCCCACCACTGATCCCTGCAGCACTCCACTAAACACTGATTGCCAACTAGAAAAACACTCATTTATCCTATCTCTCTGCCTTCTATTGGTTAGCCAATCCTCTATCTGCGCTAATACATTTCTCCAACTCTGTCCATTTGTGCTGAATCTTATTGAATGCCTTTTGAAAATCCAAGTATATCATACCCACCTACACCCTATTATCCAATGCACTAGTTATATGCTCAAAGAACTTTTCAAATTCATGCAGTGTTTGCACGATGGAACAATTTTTATCCAGATGTTATGGTATTTATTCCTTAGTGCAATTCCTTCAAGCATTTTGCCAACTATGGATGATAAACTAACTGGATGATTGTTACCTGCCTTTTGTCTATGTTCTGTTTTAAACAATTGACTTAGGTTTACTGTCTTCCAATTCACTGGGACCTGCCCAGAATCAAGTGAATTTTGGTAAATTACCACAAAAGCATTCTCTACAACTTCTGCCATTTCTTTCATTACTCTGAGATACAATCCATCACAACTTTGGTGATTTACTTTATGCGCCTGGTTATTTTATTATGTGACAGTATTTGGAACAGTCCATTTTGTGAGCTTGGTATTTGGGGATGAACCAAATGTAATTAGGACCTAATGTTGACTTAGGACAGGATGACGACTTTAGTTTGGGAAAAGTGGATTTCGAGAATTTGGTAAAGGCAATAGGAGTGGCAAAGTATCCAGTTAATGAACTGACTGGCCCACAGTGATGATGCTCTTACCTTTTCTAGCAAACACTAGGGATAGACTGATGAGAATGATCAGGAGATCCAGGAGCCAATTAATGCAAAGCATTCCTGGATTAAAAGCTCAACCATTCCTCTAGGAAAAAGTAACAATTCTACATAAAGGCTGAGATCCAGGATAAAACGTTACGTAAAGAGCAGAAAGCATGTACAAATAGTGCACAAGGCCTAATAAAATGCTGAATATTACATGTGCTAGTTTATAGTGAAAGTCATCTATGGTCCAACACCCAAGGCTGCATCCCATTGATGACCAAGGTTGAATGTGACCTTCTCAAGGACAGAAAATACAACCATCTTTGCTGTGAGTGACATTGATTCCACTGCAGAGCTGCTTACTCAGCTCATCGCTCTTGAATGACAAGATGTTGGCAAGACTACACTTCGAGGATTGTGCACAGTTCTAGTCATCCAATGCAAAAATTATTTACAAGAATGTTACCTGGACTGGAAGACTTGAATTACAAAGAGAGGATGATTAGGAGGCTGAAGGGGAATTTATGGAGGTTATAAAATCATGTGCGGCATAGATATGGTAAATAGTCTTAGGTTCCCCCCCCCCAACCCCATGGTGGGGAAATCTAGAGGGCATAGATTTAAAGTTAAAAGGGGAAAAAATTAAAAGTAATTTTTTTTCACAGAGGAATGTGGGTATATGAAATGAGCTGCTAGAGGAAATGGTAGAGGCAGGTGCAATTGTAATAATTAAAAGGCATTTTGATAGGAGCATGGATAGAAAAGGTTTCGAGGGATATGGGCCAAACACAGGCAACTAGGACTAGCTTTGTTGGCATGGGTACATTGAAACAAAAGCCTGTCTCCATGCTCCAAAATTCTATGACAAGAATGTCAGAATGTGAATTAAAAATTGACATTCTTGCTTAAGTTTCAAATCTCTATGGTGAGTATCTTCAATCATAAATCTACAATTTTTTTGCCTACATGTAGAAAGAGGAGGATATTCCAGGGACATCAGAGATGGAGTAATTGTGAGTAATCTTCAAGGAAGGAAATAAATTGAACTGTGGTTATTGCAGAGGGTTGTAATAGTGCAATAGTTCCCCTACTGTCTATTAGGGGAAAGTCATTGTCAAATCATTCTCAACCATTTCTTGCCAATACTTGAAGAGTTGTGAGGATATTGTTGATTTAGAGACATAACCTTCACCATGAAAAATCTGAGGGGAATTCAGGAAGCAGCCCCGACTTTTCTACACAGTATTTTTCTACTTCATTAAAGCCTTTGTCAACCAAGAGGAACTGTGGATAATTCTCTTATAATTCAACAACCAAATAACTTTCATATCTATCTAATGCTAGGTTTACAATAGCAGGCAAACCACAATCTTCACTGAAGTGATCTCAATAAAACAGTGCAGATTGGTGTTAAAACAAGACTGCATCATTGCACCAGGATGTTTTTTTTCCAATTTTTCTCTGCAATTCTGCACCTAGTCTCCAACCAGAGTGAATTCAACTCTAAGATTAACTTAAGTCACCTCCATAACCAAAGTTATCCTAAACTCAGCAGTCACACTGCCCTAGGAGATGACACTTGTGTTTTCACAACTTTTAAGGCTGATCCACAAATCATCTTTGGTTCTTTTACTGACACATACGAGGATGGATCTTTGCACTGAACTCCTGCAAAAATCTGCTACCAATCATCAACTGCTTTATGATGCAATTCTGACAAAATAGATTCATAGTGAACCAATGGAAAATGTGGCCATAATCTAAATCTCAGTGAAGGCAAACATCACTGATGAAACATATCATTGTCTGCAATGTCTGCCAGAAGCCTTAAAAGGATGTTGTCACCAAAAATCTTTTCTTTTTCTCCACACATCATACCCCAAACCTCAACCTACCTCAATTCTCACTCTCAGACACACTCACACAAACACCCTCTACTGTGCACACACAATCTACACCAAACTGACAACCTTCCTCTTCCTTAATACTTCCATACAAGTGTAACATTTCTATGACCTACATCATATCCACACATATAGGCCAGTTGGTACCACAACACATGCAATTTACATGATAGTGTCTAATCGAAAGCAGATGATTCAATTGCCAGTGAATATGACAAAGTCAATTGCCAGTGAATATGACAAAGTTAACTGAATCAGGGAATATCAATGTATAATGAATGGGAAGCATAAATTTAGCCTTTTGTCTCCAATTTCCTTCTCAGAGGCAAAAAGGTGAATTGTAGTCCATACATTACTAGTCCTGTTGAGGTCAGTTTGATTCCATCTAGCAAAGGAAGGGGTAATAATTAATTAAATTGAGGAAAATTAAAACAATGGTATATGGCACCCACTTCCCCATCCTTACCTTTGATTTGACATCTTTAGTGGTTGCAGAAGAAGACCGCGCCAGACTAGAAGGAAGTCGCTTCGCAGTGGTAGCTGCCGTCATAGCAGATGTATTTAGTTTTTTATTGGGGCTCGGAGCAGCTGTTGCAGGTCGCTTAAGGGAAGCTGAAGGCTGTGATTTAGTTTTGGTTGGTGAGATCTTTGTAGTCAGTGTGCCCGCCTTTTACATACAGCGAAAGGAAATAACACAAAAGTCGACAGTGCGAAAGGAACCATGGAATTAAAAGCAAACAAAAGGCAAAATAAAAATGGCTAATGATAATTTTAAGCTGACAAAAAATAAATTCTGTGGATCTGAGACAAATTTTAACTGCACGAAATTAAAGATTAGCCAGAATGTCATAATTATCAAGGTTTCCTGCAACACCTCTCATCCTTACAGAATAATGCCAGAACAGGATGAACCAAAGGCTGAAGAGTAGGGTCAGTGACAAAGAAGCAAGGGGAAGAAAGAAACAAGTGGGGCTTGGGGGTGAGGGGAAGGAAAGGAAACTAAGGAGGGGAACTAAGGTAAATGGTTCTGGAGAAAGTAAGGAAAGAGTAAGGGAGGAAAAAATGGAAGATGCATTTGCCATGTTTCTACTACTTAGAAAACCCAGGAGTCAAGTAAATCTTTCAATTCAATTTAATCACAAATGCACTATTACAAAATTAAATGGGAGAATTTCCAGTCATAATCAGGGTCAGTTCAAAACACAAGTCATGAATGGACAACTCAAGGGAATTATTAACAGAATTTTAAATAAAGCTTGAAAAAAATTAAAAGTGGAGTACAAGGGAAGGAGGGAGGAGGAAGAAGAGAAATGAGGGAAAAGAGTGGAGCAATGAAGGGGCAATGAAAATGGATGTGAGGGAGGAGAGGAAAATCGAGGGGAAGGATAAGAAGCAAAGGAAAGTGAGAAGATAAAATTGCAAAGAATGATCTTACTTATTTTAAATAATGGATGGAGAAGAAGGGGCCAGTCAAAGAAAAGGGGAGAAAAGAGATGAAGCGGTGAGGTGATGGAGTGGAAGAGAGAGGAGAGGGAAAGTTAAAAGGTAAGGAAACAGGGCATCACCTATTTCCTTGTTTATAAGCCCATGGAAGAGGCACATGTCAAGCATTGCATCTTTCACACCAGCTTAATTACACTGCTTTCTTCCAGAAGTAAAACTGACAATGTCCAGGCACAGCTTTGGACATTTTCTGTAGGCTCTCAGTTTTAAAATTTACAGAAGCAAGCAGCAGACAGCAAGGCACCAGTTTATAAAAATCTTGAAGGTGCATTTTACCATTTGTTTACAGTGTTAAAATATACAGACAAAATCCATTTGCCTTAAAAAGAGTTTAGGTTTGTACTAATGACTCAAAAAAAGTAACAAAAATATGGCTGTATTAAATAACTCTACCAAGCATGGGAAGATAATTTTACAAATGGAACATGTACCTACCTTTCCTTTTGTATCAGAGGTTAGTGGGTGCTCTTTAGAGACTGTAGCAGTCTCTATTTTAGTCACATCCTCTGTTGTAGGTTCCTCCAGTTTGGCTGTAGGTATTTGAAAAAAACAAAGCAATCAGTGAAATTTCAAGGGAAAATGGTTTATCTCTTGCTCCAAATCAATTTAGACTCGTTTAAACTAAGATGTACTGTGGTTGCTGTGTACCCTATGCAAAAGAGTCACTGCAGACTAATGTTTCTTGGTATCACTTCAAACTCAACCTGTTTAATCTAGAGGACAGCGACTAGATGAATGGAACCATCATCTCCAGCCTTTTGTACATGCTTTATGTACAGCATTTGAAACAGAAGCAAAAGCCCATACATCCCTTCCAAACTCCACCATTCAATGAAACAACAGCTGATCGTCATTTTTATTCAATCTTTTAAGTACCCTTCCATCCATGTATCTAATGAACCCAGCTTTAAATGCTCTCAATAATTGAGCATCCATAATGCTCCAAATGGAGAATTACTAGTACTAAAATCTTGAGAGGAAAAATATCTAATTTCAGACCCAAAGAGGCGACCAACCTTGAAACTCTACCTCGAGTTCCAGACAGGTCATCTTATAAATACAGCCACATACCCCTTAGCCCTAAAATCAACCCACTGATCCTATATTACAGCATAAGTATTGAAGAAATAACCTCTTCTTTGCCATAGTGATCCCTATGACTCTGCATATCTCCATCATTAGGCCAAATGTTCCACAATATTTCAGGAATCGGAGATGTGGTCTTTCATACAATCTGAAGTTACATCAAAAATTGTCACCATTGCATTGCTATCCTTTCAAAGGCCTTCTGAATTGCTAGTTTATAATTGTATTTTGGTGTTCTGCATTTCACGTGACATTCTCAGATTCCTCTATATTTCCCTTTCTCTCACCGTTTAAAAAACCTGCTTTCCTGTTTTAGCTCTGGCATAAAATTAAATACTCTCAATTTTACATCAATTGAATATTTTGCCTCTTTAGACACTTAACTAGTCCAAGCCTTTTGTATCTTTCTCTTCTCACTTTCCCTCTGTTTTGTACCATCGACACAAATAGGCATATGATATCCTTTCTTCTGATACTCGTATAGATCAAGAACACACCACAGAGCTTTGCTGTTCTGTGAATGCAAGAGAGCCACAATCTTAAAATGACCCAACTGCTCTTCTGTTTGCTTCCTTACAGCCAATTACTCTTCATAGCTGCGGCGAATCAGAATTTACTATCATGAACAAGTCACAAAATTTGTTGATTAGCAGCATATCACAGTGGAAACACTCATACAAACCCCTTCACTAAAAATAAATAAAAATAGTGCACAACAAGTCAAAGTAGGGCAGGGTCTTTGGTTCATTCATCATTCAGGAATCTGATGGCAGCGGGATAGAAGCTGTCCTTGTGCCACTGAGTGCTCATCTTTAGGCTCCTGTACCTTTTTCCTGATGGTAGCAGAGTGAAGAGGGCATGGCTTGGGTTGAGGAGAACCCTATCCAAGGCAGCAGGACCAGACATCATACCTGATTGGGTACCGAAGGACTGCACAAACCAATTGTCGGAGCTCTTTGTGGACATCTTTAACACCTCACTGCAGTAGTCCATCGATTCCTCCGGTTTCAAGACAGCCACTATCATCCCAGTACCAAAGAAGGTGACAATAACAGACCTTAACATTCCTGCCCTGGGGCACTGACTTCCATCATTATGAAATGCTTCAAGTGTCTGGTGATGGAACGCATCAAAGCGCACCTCCCAGTGACACTAGACCCATTTAAATGTGCCTGGAGAAGAAACTGTTCCAGTGACAATGCTATAGCTTCGTTCCTTCACTCTGTCATGACCCATCTGGAGAATGACACCTCATACACCAGGCTGCTGTTCATCAACTTCAGCTCGGCATTTAATACGATCCTTCCCCAGAGGCTGGTGGAGAACCTGTCCTCGCTGGGACTCAACACTCTTTTGTAATTGGATTCTGGATTTCCTAATGCAAAGACCATAGTCTCTGGATTAGTAGCAGAACATCGAGCACCGTCACGATGAGCTCTGGCACACCTCAGGGCTGTGTGATCAGCCTGTTCATGCTACTGACCCATGACTGCATCACCAGATCCAGCTCTCCAACAGTTATCAAGTTTGCAGATGACACAACAGTCGTTGGCCTCATCAGCAACAATGATGAGTCGCACTACAGAGAAGAGGTGGAAAATCTTGTGATATGGTACGAGAGTAACAACCTGAGTCTCAACATGGACAAGTCAAAGGAGATGACTATGGACTTCAGGAGGACCAGGAATGGCCCCCCTCCACTACACATCAATGTCTCGGTAGTGGAGAAAGTAGAGAACACAAGTTCCTTAGTGTCCACTTAACTAGTGATCTATTGTGGACACACATCTCCTCACTTGTCAGGAAGGCACCACAGCAATTGCATTTCCTGAGAAGACTGAAACAGGTCACCGGCTTGCATCATGTCAAGGAGCATCCTGGCGGGCTGCATCACAGTGTGGCATGGTTTCTGTAGAGCATTGGATCAAGGTCAATCCACAGGACTATAAGAGTGGCAGAGAGGATCACTAGATTCTTCCTCCCTCAAAACCCAGGATCATAGTCTGAAGAGGGTACACAAAATTGAGGACTCCTACTGCCTCGCTTACAGCATCTTTCAACTACTCCCATTGGGAAAAATATACAAAAGCATCAGACCCAGCACCACCAGGCTGAGAATCAGCTTCTTCTCATGGGCAGCGAGAATGCTGAATGCTCACAGTAACCTTTCATGAAACAACATTTATTTGTATTTAAGAAGACTTGTCCTACTTATGTACTGTTTGTCTGTATGTGGGTTGTTTGGTTGTGTGTCTGCATGTTTTGCACGGAGGATTGGAGAACGCTGTTTTGTCAGGTTGTACTTGTGCAATCAGATGATAATAAATTTGACTTGGTAAAAATATAGCCCAAATTCAACAAGTATTTTTTAAAAGCTACAATCTTTTGAAAAGCAACTTATGAAATGCTTTTAACAAATCAAATTATACAGTACATTCACAAAACTCCCCTAATCTAATGTGTTAGTCACTCTCTCAAAAATTCCTCTTTCATCATTTCCCTTTAAAAAAAAAATCATAATGATTCAGAATTATTTTTCACATCTTCTCTCCTGACTTGGATAGATGTTGCGATTGCTTTGTAGTTCCTGGATCAAGTGGCTGGATTTCCATATTTAACAGTTCCTGTACCTTCATCACCGGGAATGCTGTCATTCGTGATGGTGACTCAGAACCATCTTCTCAAGGGCACATAGCATGAGCCATATCCAGCTCTTTGAAATTATGTGCAGCTCGCAGAGGTATTTTGGTGGACATGGCTTGTGATTGTAGCGCTATGTTGCAATGGAATTAATGGAGTGCAAGTGTGATCCTAACGCCCCAGCCTCCCAACCATCTGAGCTCTAGACACCCTGGCCACCCTCCCATCCAAGCTCCTGATGCCGCGGTTACCCCCACCCTCCATATAACCATATAACCATTTATGGAACGGAAACAGGCCATGTTGGCCTTTCGAGTCCGCACCGGTTCACTGATTTTGTGCGGGCATTGGTCCCATCTAAACACCTATCCGAGCTCCCACCCATTCAAGCTCCCAATGCTCCGACCTCCCTCCTGATTTCACGATGCCCCGGCTGCCCCTCCACTGAAGCTCCTGATGCCCTGACTGCTGACTCTCGCCTGGCCACGAACACCTATTGGAACTCTTGGTGTCTCAAACGCGAATTTACCACCCAATCCCTGTCAATAACCCATCTGAGCTTGTGACACCTCAAACAACTCAGGTACTTACCATGGTCAAAAGTTGTATGTACGGGGGGGGGGGGGGGGGGGGGGGCATGGCAAGATGGCGTAAGGATCAGACGTGCCTTCCAGTCCTCTCCTGACTCTATCTTATTGTTTTGTCTAGAAATGCCCGTTAAAATTCTTTAAAAGTTTAATTTCAGTGCTGTTAATTTAACTTATGATGGTACAATTGGTGAAAAAGAGCAAAAAAAACGACAACAGGTCATCAAAAAACTACATTTTCCAAAAGTTCAAGTTTTGGAGCCTACCTACAGGAAAAACACCGGGACTCAGCGTGAAATGGATCCCAGGAGAGAGGTACAGTGTTCGGATGTAGAGCTCTATGTTACATCGGTAGAGCCCCCTAAAGAGGGCGCCAAACAGCCTTTAGAACAAAGAGTTACTCAAAGGCATTTGTCAACTGTAGAGGTGGCGCTGCAAACTGCATCTCTTGAGATAGAAGAACCTATACAACTTGATGTACTGGGAGAACTTAATACATTATGGACTGGGGAAAACCCCGGCCAGCGTCCTCCAGTCACTGCTGGAGAGGCTGTGGCTGGGGTTTCCACACGCAGTCATACTACAAGGAAGGCAACCAGAATGAAGGAACAGAAGATCCTTTGGTTATGCAGAAGCAGGAATCTGTTGAGCCAAAATCTCTTCCAATTGAAAAGATTTTTGTGAATCTTGAATCTAAATTATCTTATACAATGCAGGGATTATCCAAGATTATGACTGAACTTGGTACTAGGTTTAATACTCTGGTGAAAATACATTAGCAACAGATGGCTGAGTTTGGAGCTTTTAAGCTTGAAGTGAGAGATAAATTTAATTCGTGTGAAGAAGATATAGACGAAATACGAGATCAAGTTTTTGATGTGACCAAAATGGTCGAAGACTTACAAACTCAAAATAAAAATTTGGTGAAAAAGATTGATTATTTGGAAAACCAATCCAGACGGAACAATATAAAGATTATTGGTTTGCCGGAAGGTATGGAGGGACCAGACCCAAGAAAATTTTTTACTGAATGGATTCCGCAGGTGCTGGGTCAAGAACATTTCCCGGAAGGTATAATACTGGAACGTGCTCACAGAGCCTTGCGTAGAAGACCTATTTCAGGTCAAAGTCCAAGACCTGTTTTGGTTCGTTGCTTGAATTATTACGACAGAGAAATAATTTTACGAGTGGCTATTAGAAATGCACAACAGAGAAAATCACCCTTGATGATTCAAAATAATCGAGTTTTCTTCTATGCGGATTTGAGTCAAGAAGTTATGTTCCAACGATGGGAATTCAATCCTGCTAAAGAGTTGTTTTGGAAGAAAGGTTACAAGGCAACCTTTAGATATCCAGCTGTTTTGAAGGTTTTTCAAGATGGTTACCAATCAAAGTTCTTTGATTCTCCAAAGGAAGCTATAGCATTTGCTCAAGAGCTGCCAATTACTCAGTTTCAACAGAGACATAGTCCGCCGCGATCTCTAAGGAGACAAGAGATGGAAGAAAAGAGCCGTGCTCCAAGAAGGAATGGTTGTAATGGTAACTCGGCAGTTGGAGCTGATTAAAAGAAGAGTTGTCCTTTTTTTTTCCTAATGTTTTTTTTTAAAAAAAGGGATATTAAATAATGATGATGTTAGTTTAAGATGAAGTGAGAGTTGGGGGAGAGAACTGGATAGGCACTATTTCCTGAAAGTCATCTGCTACGTGTGAGTTATCTCACACCCATTTTTTTTTGGGAGTTACCACATTGCGCGGTTTAGACGGGAGGGGGTATTTTTAACCTTCTACCCGTTTTTTTTTTCCTTTTTTTTGTATTATTAGATTAAAGAGTGAAGGGGGTTTTTTTTGTTTAAATTTTTTAAAAAAGCATAAGAAAGTATTTGGTTGTTTAAAAAACTAAAAATTGATGTGGTTTTTTTTGTAAAGTTTATTCAGTAGATAAGGAATATCTGAAATTTAAATGTGAATGGGATGGATAAGTTTTTTTTATCTTTTCCTTAACTTTAAGGTGAAAGGAGTGGTAATTCTGGTGTATATTATTTTGCTATTTTAGTTATAGAACGAAGGGAATAATGGTGAAAGTTATAAATTGAATTGTACAATTCTTAATGAGGCTTGAATTTTGTTTGTGCTTTATGCTCCATTTGTTGAAGATATAGATTTCGTTGTAGATGTGTTTTTATTATTTGGATATTTGAATTTTAACGTAATGATTGGTGATATTTAAATGTGGTATTGGAGCTTTTATTGGATAACTATTCAAGAGTAAAAGGGAAAAATGGTGGAAGAGTACTAAAATTGAATTGTACAATGCTTAATGAGGTTTGAATTTTGTTTTAAGATGGTGGTTTATGTGACTAATATGATGATAGATGTGAAGTTAGTTGATATTAGGTGAAGGTTTATCTCTATAGAGAAAGTTTTTTTTCATCTTTTTTTTCATGCTACAATTTTTTTTAAAGAATTGATTATTGCTTAAGAATTTTTGATAATGTTACTAACTTTACTTTTTTTATATTAAGTTTGAGTTAAATATATGTTTCATCTTAACTCCGTTTGTTAAATATATGCATTTAAGTTTGATTTAAATATGTTTTTTAAGTCTGATATCTTAGTATTAATTACTTTTCTTTTTGTTAGTATTTTAATCGGTTATGTTTTTGTTTTTTTTTGTAAGTGGGTTTTTTTTCTCACATATATTATTAACTTTATTAATTCTTCACTCTTTATTTTGGGAGTAAAGGGGGGGTTGGACTAATTTGAGTTGGGTTATTAATGTGTAATAATTATTGGGGAGGGTATAGTTTATTTAGATTACTGATACTGTATTGTAATTTTATTATTTTATTCTTAATTTTTTTTAAATGTAATCCTATATGTTATTCACGTTATAAAATCTTAAATAAAGTTTAAAAAAAAAAGGAGATAGAGTATAGCATTGCTATTAAATATGTTCTTCTACATTACGTCTACGGGCTCATCTGTTGAAGTCAATGTGCCAGTTCTAGGGTTAGATTCCCAGTTTGTTAGGCAACATTCACTTATTAACTGGGAACAATTGGTCTCTATGCCCCTGCTCCTGTGGAGTTGGAATGTTTACAAGAAAGAAATAGACATCATAACAGAGAAGCAGTCCAGCTACCCCAAACTAGCCTTAATCTCCAACACAAGCAGTAGGCTTTATCCATTAAAGACCTCCATTTCCTGCACATCTGACCACACCTCATTTATCATGCCTCCTCCCCAAAGTGATAGGAATGTCCTTGTCATCAGCTGCATCCAATATATTATTCTCTACAATTTCCAATGGGAGCCCATGACCAGACAGATCTTCCCCTTCCCTCCTCTCTTTCTGCAAGGATTGTTCTTTCCATGACTCCCTTGTTCATTTGTTCCTCCCCTTCAATCACTCTCACAGGTACATTCCTGTGACTCCACCATGTACCTACATCTCTTTCCTCGCTATCATTCAGGGCTCCAAAAAAGTATTTCCAAGTAAGACAATGCTACAATGTGAATCTGGAGGGGACCTTTACTGTATCCGGTGTTCCTAGTGCAGCCTCCTCTACACCAGGGAGACCAGATGCAAACTGGGGGATCAATTTGTTGAGCACCTTCACTCTGTCCATCCCAACATCTAGGATCTCCAAGTGGTTAGTCATTTTAATTCCATTTCCTTTCCCACACTGACTGTCTGTCCATGGCCTACTTTACTGCCACGTTAGGGTAATATGCAAGTTAGAAGAACACCTTTTCTATCTTGGCATTATCCAGCATTGAATACTCTGATTTTCTGTAACCTCCCCCACCCCCCCCCCCCCCTTGCTTTCTGTGATCTCTCTGGCCCTATTCAGCATTCTTTTCTTTCTCTTTCACCTCACTGTTCTCTTGACCTGACTGCCACCCACAACATCTTTCTTCTAGCTCCAAACCTCCTTCCCTTCATTCCATGATGTACTGTCCTCCTTTATTATAGTGCATCTTCCTTCACCCTGCCTCTTCCTCCTATGACCTCCAAGCTTACCTTTCCCCCACTTCTTCTCTTTCCCAGCTGTATTAACACATCACCTGCCAGCTCGTGCTCCTTCATCTTTCCCCATCCCTTTGTTCTGGAAGAGTTTTGGCTCAAAACATTGACTGTGCATTGCCTTCCATGGATGCTGCCTGGCCATCAAATTCCTTCAACATTTTTTCGTGTGGCATCATAAAACTACAAACAGTTGATGTGCAAATGGCTGCAAAATCTGCTAACATAATAGTTATAGCACTGCAAAATAATAATTAATATGCAAATCCCTCTGAAGAAGTCTTAAAGACATTACGTTACTATAAACTGGTATTCATTTTAAAATAACATGAATGTCATCAACATGCACATAGGGAAATTGAAGGGTCAGATTCTCATTTATGTTTTTACTTATACACTCCCATCATCATCTATCCTTTATTAATGAATACTCATCCAAAACTCTGCTATACATATTGCAACTGGTACTCAGTGCCATTCCCCGTCATCCTGTGCTCACTCAACTCCACAGGTCCCAAGCTGAGTGAATGGCTCAATTTTAAAATTCTCATTGTTTTAAAAATCTATGTGATCAATTTCACTTTCATACAACCACTGTTATTTAGGGTCATCCAACTTGGTTTTGTTGCAGGAGCTAGACGAACATGTAGGAACATGCAGGTTATGGAAAAATGTAAAAGCAACAAGGCTGTCGTAATACAATATACAAAAGTGCTAGAGAAACTCAGCAGATCATGTAGCATCCACAGGAAGTAAAGGGTAACCAACATTTTGGTACGAGCCCTTCATCAAGGTATAACCAAAACTCTTGTAGGCAACTAAATAAAAAAGGGAGAGAAAGAAAGGAGGAAGGAGACTTTCTATTTAATTCCTCTTGGCTGATGTAATAAATTAATTTCCCCAAATATTCCCAATAGTGTAAGAGATCTAGATGGGGAAAAAATTGTAAGGTGCATTCACAAGGATTTCTTGAAACATATGGATAGTTGAATCAGGGAAGTGAGCCTGGTTGGGTGAATGCGGTTACAGTGGGAGAACAGTGAGCACAACTTCTCATGTTTTAAGATACCCCTGGATAAGAGAATGTCTTGATCTTAAAGGAAAGTGCTGAATTGGGTGAAGGCAAATTACAACATTATTTGACAGGAGTTAGGATGAGTTGATTGGGAGATGTTAACATGTAAATCCACATCTGAAATATGAGAATTCTTTAAAGAGCAACTGATCAGAATCCAAGACTGACACATCCCAGAGAGGAAGAAAGATAAAGGCAGCAAGATTCAGAAACTCTAGACAACGAGAGAGGTTATAAATTTAGTCAAAAAGAAGCTAATGTAAAATTTCGGAAAGTGAAATCAGACAGGGACCTTATAAGGAAAGCAGGAAAGAACTCAAGGAATGAGGAGAGGAAAAAGGTCTCATGAAATATCCTTGGAGAGTAGGGTTAAGGAAAAATTCAAGATGTTTTAGGATGGTACAGTTGGCATAGCAGTTAGTGCAATGCTGTTACAGCGTCAGCGATCATGATCGGGGTTTGAATCCTGCACTGTGTAAGGGACTTGTATATTCTCCCTGTGTTTGCATGGGTTTCCTCCGGGTGCTCCAGTTTCCTCCCACCATTTGAAATCTACCGGGGGTGTAGGTTAATTGAGTGGCACAGGTTCATGGGCTGAAATGGGCTGTTACAGTGCTGTATGCCTAAAAAAAAATTATTCATTATGGTAGCTGGGAAGTAAGTAGGACCACTCATAGACAAAGGGAATTTGTGCTAAGAGCCAGAGGAATTGGGAAAAGTATCAAACGAGTATTTTATATCAGTGTTCACCAAGAAGTATATGGAGGATAACAAAATTATTGTGGGGTTTACTAATATTTTACGACACATTGGGTTTACTGTACAATATTAAGGTAGCAAAGTCCACAAGTCTTCAAGGGATTGATCCAAAGTTATTGAGAAAGGCAAGAGAGAGGATTGGTAGGGCCGGGGCATCCCTATCCACAGGCAAGGAACCAGAGGATTGCAAAGTAGCCAATGTTATTGCTTTCTTTAGGAAGGGCAATAAGGTTAATCCAGCAAATTGTAGGCTGGCAAGCCTTACATCAGTGATAAAGAAGCTGTTGGAGAGGATTCTTAGGATGGGGGTGGGGGGGGAGGAGGAGGAGATGAGAGTTGGGAGAAGGAGGCAGAAAGGGGCAGGAGGTGCAGCACAGGCTAACAGGTAAGAGATAATAGGTGGATACAAGTAAGTGGGAGGGTAAAAGAGAAAAAAAGCTGAGAAGTGATAGAAGGAAGGGAAAGGAGTGGGAAACTAAAGGAGACAGAAGAAAAGGGAATGAGAGAGACTTGGGGAAAATAGTTAATGGAAATTGGAGGTTGAAGTTTATGCCATCTGGATGTAGACTTCCAAGGTGTTGTTCCTCCGATTTGTAGGTTGTCTTAGTCTGGCAGTAGATGAGGCTATGGGCAGATATGTTGGTGTGGGAATGGTGTTTGGAATTGAAATGGTTGGCGACTAGGAGGTCCTTATTGTGGCAGCAGGGAATGGAGATATATGGATCATGTGTTAGCAGATGGGAGGAGTTAAAATTGGCATTGTGGTAAGTACAGACATTATCAGCTGTAATGGTCTGTCCCTGTGCTAATACAGCTCCATATTAATGGTTAAATTCATCATTATAGTCTATCTATTGCATTGTTCACTGTGAGCAGCATGCAGAATTGACTGATTAGCACCTGTGTTTTCATCGACTATAGAATTATTCACGTGGTTAAAAATGAGACCTCAAACATCAGTGATCGGTGTAGTAGAAATTAATAGAGACGTTTTAGCTTTAAAATGAAGCTGGCCATACAAACAATAGCTATTCACATGGATTAATAGTTTGTATATTCTGTAGTTAAGCTCGTTGGACAAGAACTGGAAAGGGATCATTAGTAACAAGATGTTGAATACCAAACCTATGTAAGCAACTTAACACCACCTTAATTTTTCTATCCTCCCCGAAATATTTTCACTAAAATATCTTCAATAGATTCTATTCAAGATACTTTGGGGTTTTTTCAGTTCTTCTCTTTTAACACTACTGGTCTCATCAAAACCTCATTCAATTGCCTGTCTTTCACAGGACAAAAAAAAAACAATGAACAGATGATTTCATAATGTGAGGATGGACTTCAAGCTTAATGCCATCTTCATTGGACCATCTGCCTTAAGCAGGGAACATGAAGAGGTCAAGGACAGACATCACATGATTTCTTCCCCTCTCAATCCATGATTTACCGAACCATTTTTCACACACACATTTGTTGATATTGGATTGCTCAATATACGAAGGACAGTCAGTGTCATTTTTAATTTAAATGATTTTAGTGCTCCATTCAGTTGCTGCTGCAAGGTTAGAAGTAAAGGAGTTTATATCACATAGTTACGACTATGGGATCATGCAACCTGGTGTCAGATGAGCTATGGATTAGTTTATGTACTAGAGGTCAAAACATTTCAACAATCACCAACAGCAAATGTATCTAGAATGGAGTGCAACTGTGATTCAAAATATGATAAACAGCTCAATCATCTCACAGAGCTAATGCAAGAAATACTGGAGCTGGTACATAATAGTAATTTACTGTGCAAAGTTATGAGAGAAAACTGGACAGGTCATCTTGAACAACCAATACATTCCTCATTAATTAAAAATTTTAGCATCTGCTTACAGACATTGCAGTATCTCAAAGTATGTCTTCATGTAACCGGTTTTTTTTTTCTAACACATTACAGGAGAAAGTGCAATCTACATGATATTAGAGAAGAGTCTGAATCTTTCCAGAGACGACGCAACCATGAAAATACCTTCTTCAGCAACCATTGCTAATATTTTTATTTGTCCTAATTATACCTCAGTTGAGAAAATGTAACTCAAACACAAAATATTTAAATATATCTATTGTAAGAATTGAGACTCCTTATTCAACAATGCAATCTTTTATTGTTTACAACCTCATTTCTCCTCACCTCGAATGTAATCCAGTTTGTGGTTGGTGCCCACAATAGAAGTGGCGATTGGCTCCTTGCCCTTCGGACCTGTGGATTTACTTAGCTCTGCACATCTTCCACTTTCTGCCTTTGAGTTTTCAGCAGGGGCCTGTGGAGGACTGAGTACCAAGGGCTGCTGTTGCACTGAAGGGCTGGCATCACTTTTCATATTACCGGCTTCTTGATGAATTTTCGACAGTGGCTGATCCTGCAGCTTTTGTCCTGTCTGTCCAGGCTTGTAATGTGTCATTTCAATTTTCTGAGATGTTACACTGGCATTGCAGATGGAACCAGTGAAAGCAGAATGTATCAACATGGGGTCGTGTGGATTTTCTTGCAGCTGGGAAAACGGAAATTTCTCTGCATTACAGACCTCCGTTGTTTCTCCCCCAAGTGAGCAAACTTGATCTGAGCCCACTGAGAAGCTGTTCGTCTGAAGGTTAGTGCAGAGACTGATCTGCTGTTTTTCATTGTGAATCATTTCTTCCGGGATCTTAATGCTGCTGAATTCAGGGATTTTTTCCAGCTTTCCATGGTAGAATGAAGTATTAAGATCATCTTTTGTGTCTGGAGTAACATCAATTGCTTGATTTCTCTCCTTCCCATGCTCTTTATCAGTGAGCTGTAATTCTGCTGCAGTTTGATCATTGCCAAAACTGTGAACTGGGATTTGCTCATCTGCCACAGTCATTGACCGCTTTATCTGTGATATCGGGCACTTCCTGCTGTTGGTAGCTGCAAGCTGGGTGCTGGGAGAATTTTTCAATTGGTCTACTGAATTGCCTGGAGATTTGGTCTGCAAAGGTTCTGGGTATTTCTCAGGGATGCCCAAATTTGAGGGAACAGACAAATGTGAGCATTCTGACATTGCACGCCGCATCATCTTCCTCTGTTGGGTAGCCCTGTTAGCTGTACAATCATTTACTAAATCAATCCTCTCACCTTCATTGTGTTCTGGAGACTCGTTCAAAGGATTGATAGCAGACAGATCTTGCTCATAATCCACCATAGTTGGGGTTTCAGACTTCTGTATTGTTAGCGTGTACGAGGGGATTTTTTTGGAATGAACGTCCATTTCATTCTTAGTGGTCATCTCATCACCTTTAAGACCTGGCATTTGCTTGTAGCTTAAGTCCATATTGTCTGGCATAAAATTAGGATTCCACACACTAAACTCATCTTTTTTTATATTCAGACCAGAATTACCAAATATAGTGGATGGATGTGTCGTATTGGCATCCAAGGTGTAACTTGTCAGCTCCCCATTCTTCTTGGTGTGCACTTCATTAATGTTCTTTTCCATTTCTTTCTTACCTGTCCCATGCTCCACAGCACTCACCTGCTTGCTTAAAACAGCCTGGCTCCATTCACTGCTGACTGAATTCATTTTCTCTACGCTTTGATCTGAAACACCGAGAGACCTGCTTCCGAAGAATTCCTTAGGCTGAGCCTCACCAGCCATGTTTTTCTTTTCTCTGCCTCCTGCCGTTCCAAAGAAGCCTAGTTTGTCTTCGTCAGTGAGAGCAACATGGTTAATCAGACCATCTTTAGCTGGAGCTGATGCTGCTGAGCTTGACTCAACTTTCAGATTTCTGCTGCACTGCTCTTCTGCTCTATGCCTTTCCCATTCAGATTGGCTCCAGTTCTTTTGAGACTGCGTACACGGATGTTTCTCAGAGAAACAATCAGCAGGCTTAGGCTTGCAGATATCTGTGTAGTCAGTGCAAGGAGCAGACGGCTGGTTACTGACAGACATCTCAGCAGGCTTCTTTTCTTTCTCTTTACACAAGCAATTCTGTCTGTGCATACGTTTGCCTGACTGCTTGTGTCTGAGAAGCTGTCACAGCACACCCCCAGTATTCCTACAACAAAACTATTTTTTTTTTGCCTTTAATACAATGTATCCCTCCGCCAAATAAATCCAGCTGCTGCATTTCACTGTATCGTTTTTTTCTCTGCATCCTCCCCCAATCGATGTCCCTGTTTTCAACCTCTATTGTTTTAAAAGCTTCCAGAAGAGTGCTGATAACAAGAAATAGATTTACATGGTTTAAACTGCTATTGTGTACAATGAATCAGATAAAGGATAGCCTCACTAATTTCATGCTCTTCACCTTATCAGACTCATTTATTTTCAAGAAGATGGCCAATAACGTGACAGAGCCAGCTAGCATCCAATTAACCCTCTGAGTGCTGAACCTCCATATACCATCATCATTTTTAACTGATGCACATAATTTAACGAGGCATTGTGTGGCAGTGACCTATTAAATATCAGCAACAATCCCAGATGGAACACTCCTTAATATGCCTTTCTCAAACTGATTATTTAGCTTTTCCTCATTGCAAAATAGTCTCCCCTTCCCCATTTCCTTTATGTATAGATTTCTTTGAATAGAGTCTGGAAATGGGATGTTAGTGACACCTTCTTAAAGAAAACTTACCTAATTATACTTAGAAAATATGTGCAAGTGCCTGGCCCAACCGCTTCTCCTTGATTTAGATCTACTCTGTCATCATGTTGAAGCCATAAATTCTCAATGCAGGCTGGAATCAAGCAAGACTGCATGCATCATCGTCTTAATTTCTTTATTCCACCTCACCTCCAACAAGGTTTTTTTTCTTGGAGCGAAGCTAATTTTCAAAACAAATTGGAAATTCTTTCACGTGTCATTATCTCACTCTAGAAATTGGGTCATTCCAACTTAAGTCAGAAGACTGCGGTACATTGGTGATGCTCGTGTTTTCCCTCATTCAGAAGCAAAACTCCAAGTCATCACTGACAGGTTCAGTGCAGCATACAAAAGAGCGCGCCTTGCATTTGACATTCACAAAGCAGCAGACTAATCTCCCACAGCAGACACCTCAACACACTGAAGAAAATCCACTGGCACGATACATAAATCAGCATCAGTGTCCTCTTTTAGATCAATATTCAGAGCAACGAGGCCCTGATAACACCAGTCAATTCCAATGGGTAGATTGCATTGTTTATGCATCCAACACACAACTACCCTCCTACAACATGCATCCTATTCCAATCTCTGACATGGCATGAGATCATGAGCTGGGCAAATTTCAGTTTCCTTGGAAAAAGTGTAACATTCCTGCTCATTCATGAGAATCATAGGCCGACCTAAAACCAAAACAGAAATTGCTGGAAGTACTTAGTAGGTCAGACAAATCTTTGCAAGAAAAAGTAGTCAGTGTTCCAATTCAGAGAAATCTGAAACTTTGACTCTCTCTATTCACAGATGTGGCCTGACTTGCTGAGAACTCCCAGCATTTCCTGTTTTTGCTTTAGATTTTGAAAAGTGGAGGATGAGCATTTCAAATGCAATGATTGCCACTGTTACCTCCATCAATCTGGCACAAACATCAGTATCAAAAGAAATGCTATCACAAGAAAATTCATGTTGGAGCTCTCATAATACATAACAGACATCAAGAGTTCAAGCCAAAGGAATTAAAGTGTGCCCTGCTTATGGACTGCCATGATCTGCTATAATTGTCACCTGTGAAAAGACACGTTCAAATTCAAGAAAAAGTAGGGCAAGAATGTGAACTACAGATGTCAAGGAATCCCAGAGGTACTTAATAGTGTTATGATGTGTCACACAGCCCATCTCATCCATGCTTTCAAACGGAGTTAGTCTATTTAGCCTTGTTTGACCCATATCCTAAATCTTTCCTATTCATGTACCTAAAATGTATTTTCAATGTTACAATTGCAATCACCTCCACATACACATCACCTTTTGTGTGAAAATGTTGTGCTTCGGGCCTCTTTTACATCTTTCTCCTCACACATTAAGCCTTTGTGCCCTAGTTCTCGACTCCTCCAATGTGTGAAAAAGGTAATGATCAATGAAATTACCTATGCCCCTCAAGATTTTACATGATGTTTTCGGTATGATGTTTTCAGCACAGATTAGAAGGGCCAAATGGCCTGTTTTCTGTGCTGTAGTGTAATGTTCTGTATGTTTCTAATGTCATCCGTCAGTCTCCTACACTGGGCTCATCAATGTCATGACATGGCAACTTTTACACTCATTGCTCTTACCCATAAAGGCAAGTGTGCCAAACAATTTTTTCAACCAATTTGCTTAATTTACCACATACTGAACTCTGTTCTTTGACATGAAAGTCAAACTTATCTAAATCTTGAATGAGTTTCCCTCATTCAAACACTGCATCCCATTCTTACTAATCCATTCACCTCAATCTATATGAAAGATCATTTTTTTTAATGATACACAATTATTTAATTATTTTTATGCTTTTGCCACAATTTCCAGTTCAGAATTTGGACATGGTTGCAAGGAAAGCATTTATTGCTTATTACTTGTTGCCCTTGAGAAGGTGGTGGTACACTGGCTTTGTGAATTGCTATAGTTTTATATGTTAAGATACTCATAGAATACAGTTGTGGAAAGGAGTTATGGGATTTAGACCCTGTGACAACAAAGGAGTGCTATATAATTAGGCTGGAAACGGCAGTACATTGCACAGATTGTATGCTCTGCAGCTACTATCTTCAATGGAGGAGGGAGTATACATTTATGCATGTTGACAGGATGCCTATCAAGTAGGTTTTTGTCTAGTATGATGTTGAGCTTCTTGTGAGATACACTCTGTAGCATGAATAAAAGCTCACAACTGGAGGGAGAACTTTTATTAGCTTATAACTGAGGGTATGGTCTTACAGTGGTCTTCAGAGGGGCTCAGAGGGAAATCAGGTTATATATGGGTAGATGGGGGCGAAGTCAGCCATCAGTATAACACACCACCAATAAATCTCAGTTCACTGCACACTCATCAAGGATTTTTGGGACCACTGACTTGATACTGTGAGACATGTATAATACATGGTGACTAAATGTTCTGGAACTTACCTGTGGGATTAACTAACTTCACAAAGAGTGCACAATTGGGGATAAAGCACTGGTTTGTGACTTTTAATAAAGGGTGAACCTGGACTATAATTTTTTTTCCCACAATTTATCTTGTAATGTGCCCGAGGGCTTAAAAAAAGCATAAAAGGCAGTAAAGGGTGGTTCAGCAGCAAGTAGGTAGGGAAAGGAAAATAACAAGAAGAGCAGGACAGAAGTTGGAAGGGTAGATGGCATTAATAGTACCAGAGAATGAGCAGAGGGAGATGCAGCAGGTAAGGAGAAGGGAAGGGGCAGAAACTAAAAGATAAAATAACCAAAGACCAAAGTGCTATGATAAATTGAAAAGCAACAATATGACAAAATACTTATTATATGAACTGAGGTGCAGGATATCCTGAAGGTCTTAATGATATAGCCCCACTCCCAGCACTTTTCCCCTGTGGCCACAATTGCACCCACACCTCCTCCTTCACCACAGTCCGGGACCTCAAACAGGCCTTTCATTTGAACCAACACTTGTGTATCCTCAGGATCGATTTACTGCATCCAGTGGTCCCTTTGTGGCCTTCTCTACACTGGAGAGACTGGGCGCAGATTGGGGAGATTGCTTTGCTGAGCACCTTTGCTCTGACTATACCTGTGACAGAGACCTCCTAGTAGCCAATCATTTCAGTTCTGTGACACACTCCCATACTCACATGTCTGTCCATGGCCTTATGTACTATCCCACCAAGACCATCCTTAAATTGGAGGAACAATACCTGATTTTACATCAGGGCACTCTCCAGCCAGATGGCATTAACATCGACTTTTTTGGTTTCTGCTGACCTGCTCTCCTCTCCCCCCCCTTCCCCCTCCCCTCCTTCCCTCTCTATTCACCTAGTCATCCCTCCTCCCCTTGCTTGCTGCTCTCCCCTCCCTCCCTGCTCCACCTATTACCTCCCACCTTTATGATCATGCCTCCCCCCACCCACTTTTTTGTTCCAACACGTGCCGACATTTTTTCATATATTGATGAAGGGCTCAAACCTGAAACGTTGGTTATGTATTTTTACTTTGCTAATATAAAGGATACTGTTTGACCTGCTGAGTTTCTCCAGCATTATCTGTTTTTACTACACAAGAATGTGTTCCACTGGGATTACTGGTGCCAGGAATACAAATTTAGTGTCAAGAATAGCTTGCAATGATGTGTTCAGTCAATAAAGAGATGAAATGAATTCATAACTAGTTGAAATTATAGCTGCGTTATTTAATTTCACGTGAAATCAATTAATAAATTACCTGAGTTTATTATTTTTAAAAAAGAGAAGCAGTGTTTCAATCATGCAGAAGGAATCTTGTTCGATACACTGTTAGACCAGACTATGGTATTCAACTGAACAGAGGGTTATTTAATTTATTTTGATTATGTTTGCAACAACACCAAAGAAACTAATGGACAATCAGGAGACTTGCTTTTTAACTTGCTTTCTGATTAAATTTGCAAGATCTTATTATATATCTCATTTGAAGACCCACAATAGGAAGAATCCATCAATCTCGTAGATAAAGCAACTTGGCAATCCACAATCAAAGCAAGTATCCATTGCAGTCTATTCCTACCTTTCTGTAAACAATAGGTAAACAAAAGGCTGCTCCAGTACTGCTTCTGTGCAGAGCGGCGCCCAGGTGCATCATCTGGAACTGTTGTAAGCGGGACAACTATTCCCACGGCGCCACACGTCATAAATACGCAGCAGAGTATTGGCCGTCTTCCCTAGCCATAATCCCCCACGCAGCTGGAATCATGGGGGATTATGGGTAGGGATTACAGCCATTGCTCTGCCACGTGTTGAGCCACTGGTGCTGACGAGCGGCCCTGTAGGCTAAGGCGGCCTGGTGAGGTACCAGGGTGGCTGATGGGGCTGTCACAGCCTGCACCGGCCACCCCCTGATGGTCCCCACCCGCCGCCCCTGGCCTAAGGGGGTTATGGAGGGAGAGTGAGCGAGTGAGTGGGAGATGGGTTGCGGGCTGACAGTGTCATCGCGATGTCATCAGCCTGCCCCTAGCCAGCCGCTAGCAGTGGCAGTACATTCATGTTGGGTGGGGGAGCACAGTGCTCTGCCGCTGATCCTTCCTCTGAGAGGGATTGCAGTTGCCGCCTTGGAGCCAGCCATGGCACAGGGTGGGGGGGGGGGGGGGGGTGGGGGGGAGAGAATCTACACCTTTACATTTGGGCTTTTGACTGTTTGAAAGGGCCCATAGACAAGTGAAAGAGGTTACAACATAGGTGTACATTCCATATTTATTTAGATTTTCTTGTTTTTTTGTAACTTGGAACTTTTCTCGCTCCAATCAAATTTCCATTCCCATCGCTGCAATTAGCCATCCTAAGTAAAGTCAGTGACATCCTTTGTGATTATGATCCATCACGTCTCCACTTCTGACATTTCTTCCAGTGCTCCTTCTCTGGTGTCCTGCTCTTGCTATTCATCTATCTAACTGCAACAAAGCAATGGGTCCCTTCACACTCAAACCACATTAGTTTCCAGGTGAAAGTTGAAGAGAAATTTTGCAATCTTACGTCAATGACCTTACTTCAAAGATCTCATTATATAAACAGCTATTAGAGAACTTGTAATAATACACTAAAGGTGTCTGTTGTATTGATTTCTGAAGATATTGCCCAAAAAGTTCTAATTTACAAATATAAGAAAAAGGACCAAAAGCAGGCCATCCGGCTCTTCAAGCCTGTTTGTTCCTTTATTCATACGATCACGGTTAATTTATTTTAGTGACATTTTCCTGCACTGTCCTTTGATTTCCAAAATTTTCAGAAATATAATGATCTGTATTTTGAATGAACACAAGAACTGAGCCTTGCAGCTCTTAGAGGTAGAGAATTCCAAAGGCTCAATGCTCTTGAGTTCATTTCAATTTGGTCTCCCACTGGGCAGCAATCCCTCAGCATCAATCTTGCAAACCAGCTCTGAAGTGAGACAGGAATCCATTCTTCGAGGTTATGAAATATGGCTAAAACGCCTTAGGCTTTTTAGCCTAAAAGGAAGGCAAAGTAAACTTGGTAACAGATACAAGTCAGTAAACGGTATAGGAATAAAAGCAGCAATTCTATTTCAAATTCCACTGCAGAACAAATAAGAAATTCATGTAATGTTGATTTCATTTTCTAACATCAACATTAAATAGAGATGGTACCCTGGGATACTTTAAGCAATATGACAATGCATCAGAGGAAGGAATGTGTCCCTCATGATACTGTAATTTTAAAAAAGAAACTAACATTACATCATCTGTACTTGTTCAGGACTGAATAATTTCCAAAAGAGCAAAATACTTTTATCATTTTTAATGGTAATGTCAAATTGGTAACTATCTGGAACAAATCTCAATTTAATATTTATCTGAAGAACAATACAGCACATCTTCAACTGAGATTCTTATAGCATGAACTCATTGGGGTGAAAATTGCTGGATTGCATTTGAATGGTTCCAAACAGAATTGAAAGCTTTAACCTTTCAGTAGGTCTCCTGCACTGCCATATAAAAAATCCATGACTTAGCAATATTGTATGCATCCCATTGCTGGACATCACATGGAGTCCAATTCCTGCTGGAATTCCCTAGCATACCTCTCCAATCCTATGTCGGGTCAGACCTGATAACTGAACAAGACAGCACTTATTTCAAGAGTAAAACACAAAAATCTGTAGACATTGTGGTTGAAGTAAAAACACACAATGCTGGAGAAACTCATCAGATCAAACAGTGTCCTTTATATAGGAAAAGTAAAAATACATAACTAACATTTCAGGCTTGAGCCTTTGATCAAGGTATGGAAAATGGGGATTTCAGACCCGCAAGTTAGCAGGTAAAGAAGAAGCTAAATTACCTCTTGAAAATTAATTTTAATCAACTTGCTCATTTCTACAAAACTCTATTTTCTTCAATTATGTTCCTAATCTTGATTGCTTTCAAATGTCTTTGAATGTTAAGAGATGTTTCAAAATAATTAAGATGCCATCTTTTACAGAATCCAAGTCTCTGCTCTCAGCTTTGCTATGAATAGAGCATTCTGGGGCATTCCAGTGGCTGGCACTCAGCACTATATTATTAGCGGCCTAACCACCACCAAGATCTTGCTGTCTGATTTGAGGACACAGGAGGCCAGCAGGATCTGCTCTCCTTAGCCAGACCATATACATGCAGGGTAATGTTGACCATACTGTATATCTCATTAATTAGCACGACTTCTAACAATGGTGCTTGGCACATATGCTCAACTTCTCACAGAGTTTATATTTCTCACTACCACAATCTTCCTCTACTTCTTGACCTGCAGACTGTGAGGATTAGTGACAGGACCTCCTCCACAATAATCCTGAACTCTGGCATCCCACAAGCCTACACTCAAGTCCTTCTGTATTCCCTATACAGTCATGATGATGTGGCCAAACACTGTTCCAACTCCTTCTACAGGTTGGCAGAGGTACCACTGTTGGAGGCTACATTTCAAATAATTATGAAATGAAGCAAAATGAGAGAGGCTGGTGGCATGGTGTCAGGATAACCTCTTCCTCAATGTCAGCAAAAAGGAGTTGGACACAGACTTCAGGAAACTGATGGGACAATAGTATTGAGGTGGAGAGCTTCAAGTTCTTTGGAATAATTATCACCAATAATCTGTCCTAGACCAAACAAGTCAATGTTTTAGTCAAGAAAACACAACAACAACAACAATTCTACTTTTTCAGAAGCTTGAGGAAATTTGGCATGTCCCCAAGGTCTCTGTCCAGATGAGTTTCAGATTGGTACGGAAACTGCTCTTCCCAAGGCTTCAAGAAACCGCAGAGCTGTAAATGAAGCTCTGGCCATCATGCAAACAAACCTCACCTTCATCGATTCTGCCTATGCCACCTGCTGTCATAGCAAAGCTGCCAATATGTTAAAGGACTGATCCCACCCCATTCATTCTTTTTTCTTCTCCCTCTGTGCTTGAAAACATGGATCTCCAGATTCAAGGTCAATTTCTTCCATGTTATCAGACTTTTAAATGGATCTCTCTCAGGCAAAAGATGATGCCCTTGCACTGCTTTCTCTATTCCCCCGCCCTATTTCACCATTGAAATATTACTTCCTACACAGTTATTTATTTGTTATTGCGCGAGTTCATTTGTCTAGATGGCATGTAAAACAAAACTTTATACTGCACCTTAGTATATGTGACAATAAGCAATTCAATTAATCTCCCGTCTTCAAATCACTCAGCCAAATCCCAAATGATAATCCAGTGTTTGTGGTCAATACTGAGAACAGTGATGTTTCCAAATGTCTAAATTCCAGATTGAAATTAAATGCAACTGGCACATCTGATGTGAGCTTTGGGTCCCTGGTTTTTGGTATAGATCTCTCAGTTTCTAGTCCGGTCATCTCACTGTTGTGCCACCAGCTGAGGCCCAGTTATGAAAGTGATAAAGGCTATCAAGATTGGCAAGATTCTGTTCATTAACTGCATAGCAGTACCTGATTTTTTTAAATTTTAAAGTAGCTTGTTCTTGACACATGGATCATTGTAAATTTATTTTTAAAAATCCAAATGAAGGTGGCAATTAATTATTTCATTTACAAGATTACTCCATCAAGCTAAAGCCTGAAAGGGTAATGTATAAAACTTGCAATTTTTTCAGGTAAAGCCAAAAACCATTTATCACCCACTTTAAATGCTTTTTCCTTTTAAAACAATCTGAATTCACTCACTGTGTAACACAATGTTACCATAGTGATGGTATTTATTTGCCTCAATGTAACACTGTTCTGTACTTTGAGAGAGACACAACTCCCATAATTAAGTACTTTCACCAGAGGCCTGTCAGCTTGGTCACAATTAAATTACATTGTTATCATGTAAATTACATTTCATTCACTCTTTTTACAACCAAAAAAAAGTTGATTCCTTAACAAAGCTTTTTGCTTGTCTGACTTAAAGTTCTCCACCCTAAATATTAATTCCCTCCATCACAGGTGTACAAATGCTGCAGCAAGCATCATAAAATGCAAGTTATGAAGATTTCAAATAATCTGCCAAATCTACAATCACGCTTGCTTAGAAGGTTCATGGAAATATTGTCATTCATTCGCTTATTCCTTTCCAAGTGACGTTGTATACTAATCTAGAAATATATTAACACTTTCAGATAACAGATTCAGATTTATCGTCAGAGTACATGCATGACATTACATACTGTACAACCCTGAGGTTCTTTTTTCAGTGTTTATAGTTCTGAATATTGGAATATCCTATTAACACTGTGGATGAATCTTTACCAAATTAACTATAAAACAGATGGCACCCTCATTATAGCCGTACAGGTTATGGAAATTCGCCCTTGTGTTATCATAAATAAGATTCCAAAAATTTGAGATATGGAATAAAATTCACTCTCGTGGAATCTGTCCCCTCAACTTGTGCTCTTGACACATGCACAGATGATGTAACTTCACATTATGGAAAATCATGATGCGGCCCATTTTCTTTCAATGCTATAGACTTTCCCTCCCCTCCACCCCTCACCCCACTATAACACAGAGGCCACCTGTATAATAGGCATCTTACCACCACTCTCTCAATTAGAAATGGAAATATACTGTATATTATTCTGGCCAGCAGTGCCCATATCGTACGGTGTCACATGAATGAAAGAGGGTCAAGAGAAAACAGGATTTCAAAGTAGTGCATGTCTACATAATTTTTTTTGAATGTGAAATCTTTATTTGGCTTCAATACATCCAATGATTGAGAAAAATTAGAAGGAAAACTAATACAATCTGACCAATTTTATCTACATTACAGTGATAATGAAAAAAGTTTATTGTCATATACACTGTACAATTTAGATGCACCTAAGTTCTTACTTGATTCAGCTGAACAGTTATTTATAGAGAAAAAACTTAAAAGACATTATGTTTAATTGAATTGAAAAAAGACAATAAATACAAAAGACGAGATAGATAAAAAGTATTCAATTATCCTAGTGCAAAAAATGTGACTTTTCAATAGTGCACACAATTTGTCAGCGCACTCCATAATTAGTGTAACAAGAGGCTGATAGCTGTTGGAAAGAAAGTGTTCTTGGATCTTGAGGTGTTGGTTTTTAGGTTTCTGTACCTTCTGCCCAAAGATAGCAGTGAGAAGAGGTTGTGACCAGGGTGACAGGGGTTCTTCATGTTGTTGGCTACCTTTGTGAGGCAGCACCTCACAGAGATGTATTCAATGCATGGGAAGTCAGATCCTGTGATTAACCTGCTACATATTTGTTATTTTCTGGAGCCTTCTGCATTCCTGGGCAGTCAAATTCCCAAAACTTGCTTTAATGCACAAGCCAGTATAATTTTCACACTGTATCTATAGAAGTGTGATAGAGTATATGACAAATCTCTCAGAAAGTAGAGGTATTGGTGTGCCTTCTTCACAGTTGCCTTGATGTGCTGGCTCCAGGAGAAATCTTTTTAAGTAATGACTCCTAGGAATTTGAAGGTACTAACCTTTTCCACCTCTGGTCCGTAAAGCTTCTTAATCTTGGTGACACTGAGTGCAAAATTGTGGTTCTGGTACCACCCATCCAGATTCTCCATCTCCATTCTCTATTCTGACTCATTATTTCAGTTATTGGGCCCACCACATTGGTTTCGTTAGCAAATTTGTAGAGCAAGTTGGAGCCAAACATGGCTACACAATCATGAGTGCACAGAGGGTAGAGTAGGGCAGCCATTCTCACTTTTCTTTTGTCTATGACCCCCCTCCCCACCCAGGATTCTGCTCAAAGTTTATTGGCCCCCTTTCCTGTGAACCAGTCAAGTTTTGGTTTCTTCTCTCTTACTAACTACATAAAAAAAACATAAAAAATTTATGTTATGTGACACGATAAGAAAACAAGGTAAACGTGCTGTAGACCCCACGGAGCGGCGGTGGGGGAAAATAGGTCCCCCATTGAGAATGGCTGGAGTAGGAGACAAAGCAAGCAGCATGTGTTGATGGTCAGTATGACTCTATTGGTGTAAATTCATGAAGGTGCTATATGTCTTAATAATTAGTCTTAATAATCAGTCAATATTTCCTGACATTTCACCATAATAGAAGATAATTATCAATACCAGATTGTGTAAAATTACAAAAGATACCAAATGCTTTTTTTTCCAGAAATTGGTTTCAACTGCTTGCTCCCTGCACTTCAAAATTCAGCCTTGGTTTATATAGAAATATTTTAAAGTTCATGATCACCAAAATATAAATTCTGCATACAATTCTCTCTGATCTTATAAAGTTACATAAACAATGAAAGGCTGACTGTGAACAGCAAACACAGTGATCCATCTGCTCATTTGCTACTTGAATATAAACAGAGCATCTTAACATTCAGAACATTGTGGATGGCACAAATAGCAGTGAATCACATTGCAGAGAATAAAGAACTGACATCACTGAACTTTTCAGAAAAACAAAAAAAATCTGCAAAGAGCAGCTTTCAGCAAATCATCTCCTTACATTTCAAATAACTAATCTATCAAGATTAGCATATTTTCACATGCTGAATTTCATGATTCACATGCAGTTTCTTTCAATTTTTGTGTATTCAGTAACTTAGCAGAACTTTGTATGAATAAATGTTCTGTATCTATTAAAATCTGACAAGGAAATCAGTCTAAATTGCTTTAATTTTCACAAATTGAACTGTTTTCACTTTATCAAAGATGATTGATAATAGTTTCTCCAGATGCCAACTATGAATTAGAGAAAGCACACCAGGCCATCATCCAATTGTTATGCCAATGTTATTTAGTTGTTAAACCATTCTAAAATGAAATCTGTTCCTTTTTCCAACCCCTTGGTCCTGATTAAAACATTTCACCCAATGTTATCACAAAAAAATCTCAAACATTTCAAATTTCTTTCAGTTCCTTCCCATCAATCAGTCATATATTTAAAATGATAATCCATGATTGTGTCACATAGCAGGGAAGAGGCCCATCAGTTCAACTTGTCCACAATGACTAGTCCTATTTACCTGCATTTTATCTATATCCTTCCAAATCCTTCCCATCCATACATCTGACCAAATATCTTCTGAACTCTGTAATTGTATCAGGTTCTATAGCTTCCCTGGAAGTTTGTTCCAGGAATAAACTACCTTGGCAGTGAAAAAGATGCCCTTCAGGTTCTTCTCAAATATTTCCTCTCCCATCTAAAGCCTATTCTCTCTAGTTCTTGAATGATCCATCCTGGGAAAAAGATGGAGAATTCCCAGTCTATCCAACCTTTAATTTGATGGAAACCCTCCAGTTCTGGCAACATCCTGGTGAATCACCCCTGCAGGCCTTCCAACTTATTGATGTCCTTGCTATAGCCAAACAAGTAGAACTGCACACAGTATTCCAAGTGTGGTCCCATCATAGCTGAATCATAAGGTTCCAACTTTTGTACTTAATACGCCGCCCAATGAAGGGCAGCATGGCAAATGTGTTCTTCACCACGCTACTCATCTGAAAAGCCATTTTCATGGAATTATGCACATATACTAGTTATCACTGTTCCAAAATATTCCCTAAAACCTTGCCATTCTCTGTGCAAGTCCTACCTTGGTTGATTTACCAAATTCCAACACATACACGTGTCAAAGTTACATCTATTTGGTACTTTTTGGTCCATTTTTTCTGACTGATCTAGTTTGCAATCCGTACTCACTGTCCACTACAACACTGATTTTGATGTCATCCATAAATTTACTGATCATGAAAATGACATCGCAAATAAGAAAAAAATTAGTGAACAAAGAAAGCTTATCTAAAAATTGTGTTCATTTTGATTAAAAGGAAGTGCACTTTCTAAGGGGGAAAACCTTTGGCAAAGCCCAAATGCTGACTGACCAAGGTATTACTGTACCAGTTTGTGTTACTTCAGGAATTCTTGATTGTGTAGCATGTAAATATTACTGTATTTTTGTAGACAACCACTGTATTCCATAATGTTCTGAACAACTTTATGTTTTGGAAGGTGAGTCAATTTCCAGATTTCAACAAACAAGTGTATAACATTCAGTTATCTAGCAAGGCACTTACCATTTTTAATCTTCTCTTCTGCCACTCCCCTCAAATCAATGTAAATATGAACTTAGCATCACAAGATAAGAATCAAAATCACTTTTAAACCAATCAACACCCATGCTGTAGGTTATTAAGAGACCCAGTAAACACAAGTTGCTAATTTCAACGAATAGAACCTTTGTGGTTAGTAAGCCATGGATTATTACAAGGTCAAAAGAGATAATGCATGCAAAATGAAGGGCACTTTAGTAAACCAAAGAAAAATATCATGCTGTGTCATTACAGTCAGTTTGAAACTCTGATGACAAGATTTTGTAAGTTGAAGCTAGGGAGAGGAGTGGGAGAGGGAGAAGATGGAAGGGAAAAGTGCTCTTGGAACACACCTTCATCTTGACGAGAACCTTCATCCAGATGCCTCTGATCAGATTGTGGATGAACATTTCCAAATTCCTTTGGTTTCAGAGGATCATCACCATCTCCCCGTCGTTGATTCAGGGCCTTCGAAATCTTTGGTTGTGCTGAGGATTTTAAGGCCTTATGCTGCTCAGGGGATATTTTTGCACCAGTTTCTTTCTGTGCTTTAGCGAATCCATGCTTTTGGAGGATTTTTGCACCTCCTTTTCTCAATGGTGATTTTGGACTTTTCTCATTATCACCCGGATGTTTTGATGCTTCATGCTTCAGTGATAGGGGTGCGACTTGGTCACTGCACTTAGAGAGTCTGACCTCAGTTTGACATTCTAGAGGACTCTCTACCATTTCATTTACCTCAGGACTTTGTGGCAATTCAGGGGAAGCAGTTTCACTGTTCCAATATTCCAATGGACTCTCAACATGTTCTTTTGTCTCAGATTTCTGTTGCAATTCAGTGGAAGTAAGTTCACCACTGCAATGGTCTAATGGACTACCCACTACCTGCTTCACTGTAGAAGCATGGTATAAATCAAGCTGAGTTTCTGTATTCATATCTTCTAGATGGGCCTCTGTCTTATCTATTACCTCTGATGTTCTCTGTAACTCAAGGTCACCTATTTCACTTGTCAGAGGATTCTCCACTACTTCCTTCATCTCAGTTTGCTTTAACTCAACAGAGCCCATTTCTTGACCTACATATTGCAGAGGGCTCTGTGTTATCTCCTTCACTTCTGACTTTTGCTCTGGTTCAAGGCTGACTGTCTCTCTGTACAGACTATTCAAAGGGATTTCGGCTAGCTTTGTCACTACTGATGCCTCTGTTGTCTGGTAGGGAATAGTTTGTTCAGCAATTTGTTCAAAAGAATGTCCAAGAGAATGCTCATCTACTTCCATTTCAGGCAATTCATTTAGTACAGAGGGAGTATCTACATTTTCTATAAGTATCTCTGCCATCTCCTTCACTACAGGCGTTTGTTGAGAGTCAAGGCTACCTATTTCTCTACTTGTGTGACGAAGAGGGATCTCTGCTATATCATTCACTTCAGATGCAGGGGGAGCAACATTTGTACTAACAAGTTTTGGAGAGTTCTCCATCATCTCCTTCACTTCAGATATGTGTTCTAACTGAAGAGGAGCATTTTGTTCAGCAAAGTTTTCTACACAAGGGCTTGCCATGTCCTTTACCTGAGGGGCTTCCTTCCTTTCGAGAGAAGTAGTTTCTCTACATATATTTTCATTTGGGGTCTCTGCCATTTCTTTTACCTCAGATGATTGTTGCAACCCTGGGGAAGTGTTTATTCCATCTCCAAATTTTAGATGGATCTGTTCCACTTCTTCCATTTCTGGGGGTTCCTGAGACTCAGGGACATCAATTTTCCTACTCTTATTTTCTAGAAGAGTCTCTGCTATTTCATTCACTCCAGATGTCCCCTTTGGTACAGAAGGAGCAGATTTTGGATTTACATGTTCTTGAGTTGACACATCAATCTCCTTTATTTCAGGCACTTTCTTTGGCTCAGGGGGAGCATGTTCTAGCTCCCCAAGATCCAGAGAAGTAATTGCTAACTTGTTTACCTCAGACTTGCAGGAAGAAATTTCACCACTCTGTGGTTCTAAATAAGGCTGTACTACCTCTTCTACCTCACATGTTTGGAGAGGCTTGGAGGAAGTAACCTCCTTGCTCCATGAATCCAAAGGGTGCTCAGTCCATTCAGCCTTTGAAATCAACTCCACCTGTGATATGTTCTCTGAGGAAACTACATCACCTCTCTGACTCGTTACTACTGCTGGTTTATGATCCTCTGAAGATGTTTTAGTATTCTGCAATGGAGCACAAGCCATTTTATCCCCAGCATTTCCTGTTGCCCAAGCACCATTTTGTCTTGATGCATTATCCACATGGTGTGCTTTTTCCTTCATTCTTGATGTCTCCTTACATGACCTCTCAGTGTTCAACAAAATTTCTCTGTGCTCTTGTATCACTCCAGCAGGCAGTTCTTCTATTCGCTGATCAGAAATAATTCGATGAACATCTTTACCTTTAGCTGGTACATCTGCTACAGGCTGAGATGCCTTTTGATGTGAACGCTTTTTCTTTTTCTTTTTCTTTTCCCCAGCTATTTTTACTACATGGGAATCTTTGACTTGTGTGGTTTCTCTTACTTCATCTGCAAACTTATTTTTCACAGGGGCATGTTCCAAAGGTGAAACTTCTGAAATTGGGGCAACCTTGGTTGTGGTGGTGCTGGTAAGTACCACAGAGCCCATTGGAAAGTCAATGTTTCTGCACGTGGGTGGGAATGGTTCTGTGAACGCAGGAGGTTCAGTTGCATGGCTGAAGTTCTCCTGCTGCAGGGTGCTCAGCGAGTTGTTTATTGGAGTTTGCAGTTGAGCAACAAATGCGACCTCTGTCTTCATCATGTTTGAAACTAAATGATCATCCAATATGCCACCACTACTCAAAGATGGATGACTGTAGTCTACAGGGTGGAAAGATGTTTCAACTTGAGTCAGGCTAGTGAATGGCACACCCAATACTTCTACACAAGGGAAAAATAGCAGCTAAATACAATATTATGATTATCAACTCAAGATACAAATGTATTCAGCAGTTCATTTTCATATTCTATATGTTTACACATTTGTGACACCAATCTTTAAAAGAAATACAGTGTGTCAAAACAGAAGGTAGAACTACTGATTTTGATATCATGAAGTCATATCAGTAAGGCCCAAGTTCCATTCTTGCCATGCAGTGTATTATTAATTTCATCATGATAACTTCATGGTCCAAATCACTGAACTCAATAGTGAGCTGAGATAAACTAGGGTTTGTGCTCCTATCTCTGGATACCTGCTGAAGAAAGGGGTGTTTACTGCTGTAATGGTTCCTAACATTTGAATAGATTAGCTACTTGGAAGAAGTGTAAATGCAGCTTGCAATTACAAATTATGTTAACGGTAAGCAATAAATCACAACATGCAAGATTTATTCTAAACTGATCTACTAATTCAAACTTAAGTTTAAACAGGTTCAGGCAAGGCAGTGACACTACTTCAAGGTCCATTTTCCTTCAGGAACCAGCCTCACATCTGGAAACCACTGTTGATTTTTTCGCTCAAGAGGACAAGTCTCTGCAGTCAACCTGGAGTTATTTCAACATACTTCTCAAATGCCTAGAGATGGCAGAGAAGTTTAGAAAATCAGGAAACCAATCACTTCCACAGTCTTCATAGCTTCTAATCCAGTCTTGTAGCCATTGTATCTTAGCTATTCTCAGCTTCTGGCTAGTGACAAGCCCAGGATAACGATATAGGGCATTTGCCAGTAGCAATATTTTAGAATGTAAAGGGATGTTAATTACTCTCTCTAAAGAAGGGGGTTCTTATGTAATCTTACAGTGATATGCATGTTATTTGCCACTATTTAACCCATCCTGTAACACTGTGATGATCTTGTTATTTTGTTTTTATATACAGACATGGTTAAATTCATTCTTATTCCTCAATTAATTATAGAATTATTACTGTGTAGTTATACTACTGGAATGGAGGGAAAGCCTTAATTAAGCAAATGAAATTATGAACTTTATAAATGAATATTTAAAATTAGGAGTAAGTATGACAGGAGAGGTAGCAGCAAACTCTTCCAAGTTTATTAGAAATGGTTGCAGATGCAGTACGACTCTGATTATCTAAATTTGGATTCTCTAAAGTACTCATTTATCCAAAATTTTTTCAGAACCGAATTGACCTCACAGGTTGAAAAAAAAATTCACTCAACATGAAATTAGAATAATGATCGTCCTCATTTCAAGTAACTCCTCCCCTCTCTTTCTCCATTTCTTCTTTACCTTCCCCTATTACCTTTTCTATCCAACTCTCCCTCTCAATCTGTGTGCCACTGTCTCCCAGCCTCAAGTGGTTGGAAGAATCCCTTGTCATGGTGTCATCAAGGAGAGAAGCCTCCTGGGCAGGAGCAGGACCTCGGGCTCAGTGGCATTCCTTCCTTCCTCCTTCCTATTCCCAGCACACCGGAGCTCCGACGCCAACTCCGAACCCTCCCCTCAGCCTACTACCACACACGCACACCAGACTCCCAGTGTGCTTGTGCAGTAGGCCTAGGGGAGGACACGGAGCAGGACTTGGGCATCAGGAGCTCCGATGACCAGGGAGACAGGAGCCCACAGACTTACCAGTGAGTGTTTCACTGGCCCAGAAAACCTCCCAGGGATCAGCGGCAGCTGTGGGGATGTGTTGGGGATTGGCAGCGGCCAGCAATTTTTTGGTGAGAATTAAACATTATTTTAATGCATAAAAAGCCTTTCCATGATGTTTATTGTTATTTAAACATTGATACAAGTGATTTGCTGTTGCTATTGGGCTGTTTTTAAAAAAATGTCCAGTTCTCTGAAAAAGACATTTATCCAACATAAATGCCCGGTCCTGACCATTTCGGATAATTGGAGTTGTACTGTAAACGATAAAGTTTTAGGGACACAGATCTAGAGAAACGACAAATATTTAAAGCCGTGTAAAATTCCAGAATTAGTGGTTAAGACAAAGCTATGAAGACATTTATGAGCAGATTCCTTCAAACATGCACAAGGGAAATGGGGAAATTAAATAAGCAAATAACTGATTCAGCCAAATGCACTGTTTACATGTTTTTGGTCATTGGTCCTTTCCATTTGTTCACAGCTGAGTATCATAACAGGATGCAACAAACCTACAAACCATTCAGGGAAAGGAGGGGCAGGCAATACAAAAATGTTAAATCTGGAACCAAGCCTACATTTTCACTTCCTCCAATTTTATAAATGGACAAAAATAATGTTTTTAGTCAATTGAAAGAAAACAAATTACCCTTGACATCCGCTCATTTCCTTAGCATCCTATTAATACCAAATAAAGGACGATACAATTTATATTAAGACATTCACAAGCTGTGAACTTGGTATTTTGAAAGTGGGGCAATCATCTAAGTCATTCAAATTTCAAGTCCAACATGACAGTCAATTCCTTAATAACACTCAGCAGTCGCCAGGGGTGCAGTGCAAATTTTTTTGGTGCCGGAGTTCGCCAAATACAGCAACAAGGAGGACTTGTGAGACCTGGCCTTAGTGGCCCCCCATGCTGTGTTTGGCTTTGTATAATTAACAGGATGACTGGTTATGGAAGAAACAAGCATGTCTAGAATAGAAAATAGCACTCAGTGGGGGGAGTGGGGAGCCACGACAGGCATGCATGCTTCCCTGGCACTGGCAGAGCGGTTTCAGCCTCATGGGGTATTAAGGATAACGAAGATGGCCACTGATCCCGCATTGAGCCGCTGACGCTCTGAGCAGGCTCATGAGGTGTCGGAGAGGCCCTGAAGCAGCCCAATAGGGTGCTGGAGAGGCCATGAAGCAGCCCAATGGGGTGCTGGAGTACCGCTCCAGTGACCTCCAGCAGCACTGCACCCCTGGCATATGCACTCTTGCCACTGACTTCAAATTGTACATGATATTGCTGTCATTCAGTCTCCCTTCTAGTGATATTGCAATAGAACATTACAGCACAGTACCGGCCCTTTGACTCACAATGTTATGCCGATCTATATATTCCAAAAGAAAAATACCTAAACCCTTCTGACCTCGTAACCCCTCTACTTTTCTTTCATCCATGTGCCTATCTAAGTCTCTTAAATACCCCTAATATTTCAACTCCACCACCACCACCACTCCTGGCAAGGCATTCCAGGCACAACTCTGTGTAAAAAAAACTTACTCCTCTAAACTTTCCTCCCTTCACTTTGTAGAGATGTCGCCTGGTATTTGCTATTCCCACCTTGAGAAAAAGGCGCTGGCTGTTTACCTTATCTATGCATCTCAGAATTTTGTAGATCTCTATTAAGTCTCCTCTCATCCTTCTATGCTCCAAAGAGAAAAGTCCCAGCTCTGCTAACCTTGCCTCATAAGACTTGTTTTCCAATCCAGGCAACACCCTGGTAAATCTCCTCTGCACCTTCTCCATAGTTTCCACATCCTTTTTATAATGAGGTGAACAGAACCAAACACAATAGTGTAGTCTCACAGGAGATTTATAGGGTTGCAACATGACCTCTCAATTCTTAACTCAATCCCCCTATTAATGAAGCCCAGCATCCCATAGGCCTTCTTACCTATCCAATCAACCTGCATGGCAACCTTGAGAGACGTATGGATTTGGACCCAAAGGTCTCTCTATTTCTCAACACTTAAATATCTGACCATTAACCATGTACTCGACCTTCTGGTTTGACCTTCCAAAATGCATCACCTCACACTTATCTCGATTGAACTCTATCTGCAATTTTTCTGCCCAACTCTGCATCCTATTTCCATTTGTAACCTATGAAAACCTTCAGTACTATCCACAACTCCTTCAACCTTTGTAATCATCTGCAAACTTACTGACCTATCCTACCACTTCTTCAACGAAGTTATTTAGAAAAATCACGAACAGCAGGGGTTCCAAAACAGATCCCTGTAGAACGCCACTAGTCACCCACCACTAGGCAGAATACTTTCTGTCCACTACTATTCTCTGCCCAGTCACTATCATGAAATAGCCCTTCATATGGCAAAGCTTATAATACAAAAAAAATTGTATCCTTCCACCAGCATTCTTTGGCACAACAAATAACATCAAATTACTATACTACACGGTTTTTTAACCTCCTTCCACTCCCTAATAATATTCTCATTATTGTCTGAAAGGTTAGGTTCCAGTGAAGATCATCACAAATAAGCCGCTTTCAGGTGCATTCTCTGCCAAGAATGTGCCTGCAGAAGCGGATTCAGACCTGTGGAATGGTCATTCAGGTGGCAGTGCTAAAAGTGCAGCGCTGGCCACCTGAAAGGGACAGCTGCATGGGAGGCGCCTCGGAGCACACTCTGGCTCCTGTCCCTTCGGGATGTCAGATTGGGGCGGCTGGCGCGGGACATCAGCGCTGGGGCTGCCAGCGTGGGATGTCAGCTGATCATCATCCCCTTAGTAGCCGCTTTCAGGTGCCTAGGGGGACTTCAGTGCTCCGGCGATTATCCCTCTCGGAGGAGGGTTGGAAAGTGAGCCTCGGAGGCACCTCAGCCACATAGGGGTAGAATATGAGGCTTTACATCAGGGTATTTTGATCACCTGAAAATGCCTATAGAGAAGACTTTACAATACTCTCCCTATGTAGCCATTGTTCACATATCTTCTGAATTTACTTATACTAGATATCAGTTATGCTTCATCTGTCCTATCCGATATCTATACCTGCAACCTGGTCTTGACAGTAGCTAGTTCAGGAAATACAGGGAATCAGCCCTGTATTATAACTATAGCCAACCCAAACCCAAATTCAGCTCAACCTTTCATTTGGGAGCAGATTTGTTTGGAGGTTGTTTATATAAAAAATCTAGAGAAAGTGTTATGCAACTCTACCTGAGCTAAAGAAAAACACAAACAAATGTTTGGACAAGGAATGCTGGTAAAGCCACTGTTGATTCCCTGAAAAAATTGGAATCAGTCACCTTTTGCATATCTACAGTTGCATGCAGGCCAGAATAGAATAAGGTGAAATGCTTTTATCTTTAAAAGATATAAGCAGAGATGTCACAGTTTTGGCAGTCAATTTTTTTTTAAGGCAAGACAGTCCTAAAGTTTATTCTCACGTTTATCATGGTAGGATTTGAATTACTGAGTTAGTATCATTGCAATTAATGTGTCATAACGTAATAGTGAACTTAATCCCCATAGATACATTAGGAAAAGCACATAGAAATTAAAACAAATTGAAATGTACTGTTTTATTTGCACTGTTTTAATGTGGGGCTGTTTTCTTCCAGGGGCAATTTTCATTAATCTTTGTGCAACACTCCTTAATGAGCCAAGAAGAAAGCAGGCTAATATCTTACTTTTCTTATTCCTTCCAAACATTAGCTCTTTCTGCCAAAGACAAACAAGCTTTGCTAGTTAGTAGTTCACTAACGATAAAGACAATAATGTCTTTTAGACAATGTTAGTAACATTACAATCACATCCAAATGCAGGGTCTACTCTTTTTCTAATAATAGCAGGTACATGGATTGGATAATTCCTTTCCACCCAGCCATTCCTCCATCATCGTATTCTTTCACAGGGATACAGAGATAATCTGCAATTTTAATTGCTATTCTCCTTGGTTTTTACACAGCTCAGCATTAACATGGCATTGAACCAAGGCCTTTCTGATGTTTAGGTCTCATAATCACATTGACAACTATGTTTAGGTAATGCTGAATGTTAAATTTCCTTCCCTACCTTCTATTTTCTGTGTGGACTCCATGCACTCCTGAGCTGGCGCCAGTGGCAATTCAGCCCTTACCAAGTTTTGTTCCAATGGCTTTACTTCGGCAATCAAATTTCCTTCAAGTTCTGTAACTACAAACAAAACAGAGATTCAAAACAGATCTCCACAAACCATTTATGTTCAAATCATTCAACAGAAAAATTAAAGTTACAGATTTACTAAATTAGTGTTAGTATTTAAAAGTGAAAGTGCTTACAGCACAAAGCCATTCAGCCTAGCATGTTTGTCCCAACCCTGTACTTTCCTTTACTTTAAATATTTCTACTATTCTCTTAATAATATGATCACTGCCTCAATCGTCTTCATGACAAAGTAAGCCACTCTCCAATAACTCTCTGAAAATGTAAAATATATTGCCAAACGTCAGTGAGTGTTCAGTAATCACTTATCAATAATTTTTTTTTAAAAAGTAGCATATTTCTGCAACTTATTATGCATTGCAGAGCATTCTAATGCCTTTCACAAAGAAATGCTGAAATCATAACTTCCCCTCTGTTACTCAGTCAGAAATCAGAGTTCCATGAGTCATATAAACTAGCTTCACAAATCCTTGAAACTTCATCACCATGTAGCTAACAGTATCTGGTTCTCTCTAAAGTCTTCTACAAGTCTCCTAAAGATCTTCACCCAAAACAAGAAGTGCTCCAAAAAGGATGTCAGTAACCTACTGGATTCCACCTCTGCTGGTAAAAGTGTCATACTGCCATTCCTTATTTCCTCCTGATTTACGCAAAGGTCTTCTTCAAATGCTACGGGTGCTGTAACTGCAGCCATGGAATCTGCACAAGCACAGCATAAATTTGTAAGTCAAAGATAAAAAGTAAAATGTGACTGCAAAAGAACATTCTCCAGAACTGTATCAGGAAACACTAAGCAATTCAATGCAATTCCAGAATTAAGTCCTTAGTCAATCTTCAGTGGTTAAGATTCAATGCAACCAACCTTCCACATTTCCAAAAGGCCATTTCTTTCAAAAAAGGTCATATTCCCACTTCACCCACTGTCAGTAAGCTTGCAGGAATATTTCTGTATATATGCAGCAAAGAGAGACTGGATAATCCACTGACTTGAAACTTAAAGCAAGTTCTTACAGGAACAGCCACTTAGAAAAGTGGTGCTGAGTTGCTTATGCACTGAAGTCAAGACCCAGTCAACTTCATTATCTTTGGGAAGGTGAGGCAAATCAGAGAACCTCCCAAACTCCAAATGTCCATTTTGCACAATATACCGGAAAATTCAAAAAGGTAACTGAACAACACAGTTCACTCTGGCAAAGAATAAGAGAGCCATTAAATGCAAACAGGTGGGACATTTTCACCCAAAGGTCAGCAAAGTTGTGGACTAAGCTCCTTTGGAAAACACCTATATCAGACATGAGAAATGGGTTTAACATTCTTTCTTGATCTCATAAAAATAAACATATTAAACAAAAGCAAAGCATTGTATATTGCAATACTCATCAATAGATAGACAAGCAAGGTTGCAATTAAAGTAGAATATAGTTTGCAGACTAGCTGCAAGATTTAAAAAAAAATCTCCACAAGGGTATTGTCTAGATGGCAAAGATATATGTTTGAAGAAACTTTCAGATTTGTTAGCAAGGTTAAAATTAGATTTGGGTTTTAAAGAATGTATATAAAAAAGCTCAAAAAGAAAATAAACACAGCAGGAAAGAGAGAAATCAGAGGCTTAAAATAATGAAAAAGATGTGTGCTCCATCTGAGCCAAGATGATGTTAAGACAGAATAACGTGACAGGAAAAAGGTCCAAGGTGGAACAATTGAAGTCTGAGATAGCAGCTATGAAATGTGGAGAAAAGAAGGATCTAACTTTTGCAAGGGAAGGTAGAAAACTTAGAAACATCTGAGTAAGCTGAGTAAATGTTCAGTCCACTCCAATTTTTTCCCTCTTTATACCTCTGGTTTTAAGTGTAGTATCAAGCATTTCTCCTTCCTGAATTTCTCCTTCCTGAGAAGCCATTTCTTCAGAAGAAAGTGGAATTAATTCTGGGCTTCCCCTTCGTTCAAATGTTGGATCTTCTGCAAGATGTTGTGGGAAGAATTTTGTTTTATTAAAATTGGGTGACAGTATCATTAGAAACATGCATCTCACATACATAAAATTTAGTTTTCATAAAACTCTCCCATTTTCCTAACTTTTAAATATGGAGATGCAGAACACCAAAGTGAGGAGGAAATGTCAAATGTTAAGAAAATGCTGATTCATTCATAGTTTAGAAAGTATGAGACAATGCTGATTATCCAGACAGAACTGCCAACTTGCCACAACATCTGGAGAGCATCTTCCCAACTTTTATACTCATGCCTTGCAACGCACAAACCAGGAACGTATTGAATAATAAAAATGAATTTATTGTCATCGACATAAGCACAATGTGCATATTCGCTGAAGTTCTTATTTTATGCATCCAAACAGGTAATTATTTAAAAAAAGCTAACTCTTAATGTATACATTAAATTACCGCACAGAAAGAGATAATAAATATAAAAGAGATGAATATTAAATATTCACTGTTGCAATAGTGCAAGAAAAAAAAGTGGCATTTCAATAGAGCAGACAACTCTTTTTGTTGTGCCAGAGCAATTCATGACTAGGGTAGTAAAGGGAGGTTCAAGGTGATAGGGGTACTTTATGACGTTGACTGCCTTTGTGAGGCAGTGCCTCACACAGATGTATTCAATGGATGGGAGGTCAGAGCCTGGCTATGCTTGCTCCCTTCTCCAGCCTTTTGCTTTCTTGGACACTTGAATTATAAATTAGGCTGTGATGCAGCCAGTCAATATACTTTCCACAGCCCATCTGTAGAAATTTGATAGGGTATTCAATGGCATGCCAAATCTCCTCAGACTTCTTAGAAAATAGAGGAATTGTTGCCCCTTCTTCGCCACTGCTTCGATGTGTCACCAGTGCATGGTCCCTTGGCCTCCCCTTCCTAAAATCCACAATATGCTCCTAGGTATTGTTGTCATTGAGAGAAAGATTGTTAATCTGACACCATACAACCTGACTTAACCCATCCAATTTTTTGCTTTGCTGCTGGATTCACCACCAAGTCCAGAGATGGAGTTCAGTTGTGCTGAGATGAGGCATAGCAGTCTCTAGGCCATCCCAGGACTGCAAATGTGAAGTGACACCATCAATCTGAATGGTGTCACTCGTTTATTCTGAAATCATGTTAATCTTTTTAATGCATTTTTAAATGCATTTCAAGGAAACATTTTCTAATTTTTAAAAAATCTATTTAAAATATTTTTAAACATTTCAGATTACCAGAGATATTTAGAGTTAAATAAGTCTTTTCACAGGAATAACCTTTCAAAAGACCATTAGATCAGTCCAGGAATAGAGCAGAATCCACCACCAGAGGTCTAAATGCCACATGCCATATGTCATTCCGCTTCATGGGACAGCCACAGCAGCAAGACCCAAGGCTCGACTTTATTTGCAGACTCAAAGGTTAAAATTGTCATGGGAATTGCATGGTTAACATAAGGGGAAGGATGAACCAAGAAGGATCCAATGCAACATGAACCCTTGGAATCAAAAGAAAAAAAAGTACAGTACAACTCTGATTATCTGAAATCGAATTCTCAGAAGTTCTCATTTATCCGAAAAAATTTAAATTCTGGATAAATGAGGATATCTGAAGCAAATCAGAAATCCTCTTTTATCTGAATTTTTTTCCAGTGCCAAACTGACCTCACAGATTGAAAAAAATAACTTGACGTGAAATTAGAACGACAAATGTCCTTGTTTCAGGTAACTCCCTCCCCTCTCTCTTTCCATTTCCTCTTTACCTTCCCCATTGACTTTTTTCTCCAACTCTCCCTCTCAAATTGTATGCCACTACCTCTCAGCCACAAGCGGTCGAAAGTATCTCTTGTCCCAGCCTCATCAAGGAGAGCAGCCTCCTGGCAGGATCAGGGACCCCGGGGCCCTTGGGCAGGAGCAGGACCTCGGTGGTGAAGTGTCAATGATCGGCGGTGACCAACATATTTTCTTGGTGAGAATTAAACACTATTTTAATGCATAAAAAGCTTTTTCTTCTTGTTAAAACATCGTTACAAGTGATTTTCTGTTGCTACTGGGCTATTTTTAAAAAATGACCAGTTATCTGAAAAAATAATTTTTCTGGCATAGGCTCGACCATTTTGGATAATTGGAATTGTATTGTATAAACTCTCTACTTTTGTACTCAATTTCCTTGAAATAATAAAATAATAAGATTATTTTAATTTTCTAATAATCTCCTGACCTACATGCCAGTCTTCTGCAACCATACATGAGGACATCGAGATTCCACTGAACCTTGGAGAATTCTGGTGAGACTCTACAGAGCACCTTGATGAGGCTGCACAGTGTGCAGTTTTGCTCACTTTATCTAAAAAAGATTAATTGCCTTAGAGGAGATGTAGCCAAGATTCACTGGACTAATTTCAGGGATGGCAGAACTTCTGCATACAGAAATATTGTGTGGAGTAGCCTTGTATTCTCTACCATTCAGAAGAATTAGATAGATTGAAACTTACTAAATTCTACATGACTCAACAGGCCAGGAAGGATGATGTCTCTAAGTTAGGAACATAGTACTAGGGCTTACAGTGTCAAAACAGATAAGATGTGCAGGATTGAAATCACACATCTTTTGCAAAAAATTGTGAAACATTGACCTTCTCTATCCCACAGGCCTGTGGAAGCTCAGTCATTGTGTTCATTTGAAATAAAAATCAGAAGTGATTCAGAATGGCTTGTTTAGTATTAAATATTAAGAGACTTGAGAGATACAGGCACAGTGCAAGTAAATGTTATTGATCTATTTATAATCTTGACGAATGGCAAATCATCCTTGTAACTGTTTCTTCTATTTATTTGCTGTTAGCCAGCTGATTTTCAATCTGTGCCAATATGTTACTTCCTGTACCATAAGCATTTATATTGCAATAAACTTGTGTTAGGTACAAAATCAAATACTGATTTGCCATTCAGCATTTTACAAAATATCCCTGAATCTGTCTGATTGAATCTGACTAAACAAATCCAGCTTTGGTATTCAAAATAATTTGGAGCTTCATGCACGAAATCAAAAGTAGATATAATAGCAATGTAAGGTCATTTTCGTGCTCTTGTCACGGTGCCTACCTGCAACTTCAGTTGGAGAATTTAGGTGTTGCAATTCTTGGAAAGACATTTCATGTGCCGAAGACAGCATAGGTTCAAATTTCACCAGATGACCAGCATCACACCTTTCTATAGTGCCTACAAAAAAAAACAACAAACATTTTATTTTACAAACATCAGCATGCTTCATTTGGGTGTTCAACCTTCTCTTCAAATTATCTTAATTTGAACTATCACTTTGGTGTAAGACCTGAAGAATGAGGTATCATCAGAAGTGTTTTCCCACTCATTTAAGTTTATACCTAGATGCCATTAACATCTAGAAATGTTCTAACTGTGGCGGCTCACCACAAAGCAGGTGAACTGATCCCGCTTGTAAGCCACGCAGTGGGGCAGCCGCCCAAAATGGCGCCGTCGGGGGTTTCCCTTCCTTCCAGCTCGGGGCTCAGAAACCCACGTTTGGGGACCCATGTGACACCCGGATGATTTCAGCGCCCTCCAGCGGAGTTCTCAGCCAGGTCTGGGCTGGGAGTATAAGTGCAGCCCAGCAGCCTGCAATAAACTAGTCTGGTCACTGAGCTCAACCCGTCTGGTTGCGTGTGTTATTGCAGGAGCAGTGTAGCCGCCGCTACATAACTTCTTTTTCATCAAGTTGACCATCTTATGTTACTGATCAATATGGTCAGTTATAGCTAATAGTTCCTTCCCTCTGTCCCTGCCTTTCTCAACTTCATATCAACCATCTCCTCAAAACTCTTGCAAATTATTCTCTTTAATCAACTATGCTTTGTTTTCCAAAGTCCTTCAATGTGTTATTTAGGTTTGGAAAGTAATATGCACAAGGCCCAGGTTTAATCAGAGCTGTATATATCAAATTTGCACATTCTCCCCAACTGCATGGGTTTCTTCCAGGTGCTCTGGTTTTTGCACACATACCAACAAAATGCATGTTAGCATACCAATTTCCAACTGATGTCCCAGCTGAGTGCCAGAATCTTGGTTGAAGCTGATCACAATTAATAATGACAATGTTTATGTAAAATTGTACAATATTCACCAAAAATTTTACTTGATAGACCTGAACTGGTACTTGTAAAGAAAAACTATAATAGTAAACTAAATTAAAAGAGGTGATAAATAATAAATATTTACAGTAATCAGTGCAAAAAAAAGTGACTTCTAATAGTGCAGTCAGTCATTTTGTGCTGTTAGAGCAGTGTCTGGTTGGTGTAGCAAGGGGAGGTTCAAGAGTCTGACAGCTGTTGGAAAGAAACAATTTTTGAGGTGTTGGTTTTCAAGTTTCTGTACCTTCTGCTCAAATGTAGCAGTAAGAAGAGATTATAAATAAGGCAATGGGGGTTCATTATGATGTTGGCTACCTTCTTGAAGCAGCACCTCACATAAGGCCATTTCAGATCGGGCCTCCATCTGGAGACCAGCTAAGGGGCGGATCTGAAATCTTGAAATTACCATTTCAAACTGCAGCCCAAAAAGGCTGCTCCAGCGTCCCTTTCAAAGGAAAGGCACCTCGTAGAGCCCTCCCCATCCCCGTGGAGGTGGGCCGACTGGAGCTGTAGCACCACCATCATCAACACGCGGCAGAGAAATGTCCGTCTTCCCTACCCATAATCCCTCACGAAGCTGAAACCGCTCTATGGTTCCCAGAACAGTTCCAGCTGCATGGGGTTTATGGGTAGGGAAGAAATCCATTGCTCTGCCACATTTTGAGCTGCAGAGAGAGCCCTCGAAGACCAAAGCAGCCTGGTGTGGCTGTCCCAGCCAGCGCTGGCTGCCCCCTGATGGTCCCTGCTGCCCTGACTGCTCCCACTGCCCCGTTGGTCCTTGCTGCACTAACTGCTCCCGCTGCCCCGCTACCTCAACTGCCCCAAGGGCTCCCCACCACCCGACTTGGAGGGAGAGGGGAGAATGGGGAGATAGGTCACGGGTCCCCAAACAGCAGCCTAGCGCAACTGCCAATTCAGATTGATCGGTGGAGCTGCGCTGCAGAGATTATCCTCTCAGAGAAGGGTTGGATTATGCGGCTAGACCGCCTCCGCACATTCAGAGGTAACCATATATAACCATATAACCACTTACAGCACAGAACAGGCCAGTTCGGCCCTACTAGTCCATGCCGTAGCAAATCCCCACCCTCCTAGTCCCACTGACCAGCACCCGGTCCACACCCCTCTAGTCCCCTCCTATCCATGTAACTATTCAGTCTTTCCTTAAATGTAACCAATGATCCCGCCTCAACCACGTCTGCCAGAAGCTCATTCCACATCCCTACCACCCTCTGCGTAAAGAAATTTCCCCTCATGTTCCCCTTATAATTTTCCCCCTTCAATCTTAAACCATGTCCTCTAGTTTGAATCTCCGCCTTTCTTAATTGAAAAAGCCTATCCACATTTACTCTGTCTGTCCCTTTTAAAATCTTAAACACCTCTATCAAGTCCCCTCTCAATCTTCTACGCTCCAGAGAAAAAAGCCCCAGTCTGCACAACCTTTCCCTGTAACTCAGACCCTGAAATCCTGTCAACATTCTCGTGAACCTTCTCTGCACTCTCTCTATGCATTTTGGCAGATTTTTTCTGCCTTTACATCCTGAATTTTTGCCTATCTGAAATGGCCTATAGTTGTCTGCAAAGGATGGGAGGTCAGAGCCTGTGATTAACATGGCTACATTTATTTCCTACTGCAGCCTTCTGTGTTCCTGTACACTTGAATTATCAAACCAGGCTGTGATGCAACCAGCCAATATACCTCCTACGGTGCACTGACAGAAGTTTGATAAACCATCCGGTGACATGCCAAATCTCCTCAGAAAGCACGGTTGCCTTGATGTGTTGGCTCCATGAAAGATTTCCTGAAATATGGATACAGGAAGTTGAAGGCTCTGACTTTCTCCACCTCCATCCCATTAATGATGCTGATCCCTTGGCTTCCCCTTCCTAAAATCAACAATGAGCTCCTTGGTCTTTGTTACATTGAGAGCAAGATTGTTGTTCTGGCACCACCCACCCACATTCTGAATCTGTATTTTGATTCATCATTTCGACAATCTTTGTGTCGTTAGCTGAGTTTGAGCTGAATTTTGTTACATAGTCTAAGGGTGTACAAGAAATAAAATGGAGGTTCTAGCACACAGTCTTAGGGTGCCCCTGTGTTAATGGTCAAAGAAGAGGAAGTGATATTGGCAATTCACATTGATTGGGGTCTGCTAATGAGAAGTTAAGGAACCATTCACAGAGGGACAGACAGAATTTCAGATCCTTTAGCTTGGTCATGTGATTTGCTGGTAGAGTGGCGTTAAACTAACTGAGTTCCTCCAGCATTTCGGTGTAATAAGTGCTCAGGCTTGAAATGTCGGCAATATATCTTTGTCTACTATAGATGCTGAAAAGGACAGCTGAGTTCCTCCAGCATTTCTGTGTTTTTACTGATGGTAAAAACTGGAGTTCCTCCAGCTGTAAGCAATGAACAACAGCTCAACATAGTTGTTTGTTGGGTGTGGAGGAAACGTGGCCTCTTTCCCTGTGCGGAATCTGTGTATTGAAAATGGTCATGTGTCCTCCCTATCTGAAACTTATTCAGAAGTTGCATCACCTGTCAATCAAGGTTAGACTCCGGCCACCCATTAATGCAGACCTTGCCGTTGGGTAATTTAAATCACCTCATTATTGGCTAGAAGCATAGAATAGCCCTGTACATAACACCAACGCACAACACATTCTTTCTCTCTGTCTAGTGGTCCAAGCCCCAAACATCATTCCATGCCAGATCACCAATGAAGTTGAGATATAGTATTGCGTGATAGATCAGTACTTGCAGAGAGCCACACTCCCATTGGTACAGGGAACCAGGTGTGTGTGTGTAAAACTATGCACTCAAGTACGTGAGCATGCAGAATACAGGCAGCCACTGGTATCACAATCCAACCTAGGTCCAATGTGAATGCCTATATTGTTGTTAAAGTGCAGTTAACCAAAATGATTGGTATCGGGCCCATTTCAGATAAATATTTTTTTCAGAGAACTGGTCATTTTTTAAAAAAACAGCCCAATAGCAACAAAAAAAAATCACTTGTAACAATGTTTATTCAACAATAAACAAGGTAAGATTTTTTAAGCATTAAAATAAAGTTTAATTCTCACCAAAAAAAATGTTGGCCACCGCCAATCACCAACACTTCCCCACCAAGGCCCCACTTGTGCTGGGAACCCAAGGGTCCCACTCTTGCCCGGGTGCTTGAGGTCCCTGTTGCCGCCGGGGGCCCAAGGTCTGCTGCTGCCGGCGCAAGGGGCCCGAAGCCTGCTAGGCTGTGGCTAGCGCTGTGGATCTGAGGACCGCTACTCTGCTGCTGGCGGCAGGAGCCAAAGGTCCGCTACTGACGAAGCCTGGAGCCTGATGTCCCCAGTCAGTTTGGCTCTGAAAAAATTTTGAATAAATGAAGATTTCAGATATCCTCATTTATCTGAATTAAAAAAAAATTTTGGATAACTGAGGATTTTGAAGAATCTGATTTCAGTTAATTGGAGTTGTACTGTATACAGTAATTGAGTACCATTTAATGTTTTCCCATTTGTCTCTTGCATGTTCATTAAAGTTGCGTGTGATTGCAACATGTGTCCAGACTCATTCTGAATCTGTGAACCCACCAAACATGATACTCTTCCATACACAACAAATGGCGTTGTGAGCAGGGTTCAGAGAGTTTCAGCTGGACATAAGTGGAGTACTAACCATGTTGGAGATTGTGGGTATCCTGTCCGGTGTATGCGTTATTGCGTATCTGCTCACCAATGGGACAGCAGGAGGCAACCTGCAGCTAGTTAAGGATCTCCGGGGCTGGAATATAAAATCCCCGGGGATTATTTTCAGGGATTCAACGGTTTGGCAGGAGGCTGGCAAGCCATGCTAATTGACTGGGTCGACAGGTTGGATCCCCATGGGGAGAAGATAGGGCACCACGTGGTCTCACTCCTAGAGGAATTGGGGTTTCCTGGGATGAGGAGGAGTCATGGAAGAGCCCTATGGCTATTGATAACCCTACTTAGGTGCCAGTGGGGTATCACGTCCAATTTAAGTAATCAATGCGCACAGAAAGATGGAGATTGAATCCCTGCAACATCACTGCTGTAAGGCAGTGCAGACTGCCCAAGTGCAAGTGACCAACTTAGAAATGAAAGTCAAGGAGGCAACTTCCAAGTAGATTGAAATGCAGCAACCAAAAGCAGCTCGCTTGTCTGGCTGGCAGCTTTACCCAGACAAAGTCCAAGCCATTGTCCAGCAGGGTGACGGGATCATCGCATGATTAGGGGATGGGTATGCGTGGATGGATAGTGATGAACACAAGGAAACTGAGTCTTATGACACACGTCCTCCCATTGCGTGCCCGAGCCTTTGCAAGCCTGACCAGTGACCACGCAGTCCCAGGTCTGCCACAAGGACATCCCACCAACCCTCCAAAAGAGGGAGGTAGCCGAAGATGAGGATCTCAGGATCTCAGCTGTCATTGTGAAATTATGGAGCCCCAGGACTACTCCTCCAAGGAGCTAACTGAGCTAGGGGACCAATATTACTAGCAGCCAGGCAATATCTAGCCACGCCACTGTCACAACTGTGTTATGTTATGATAGGGCCTCCAAAGTCTGCCTCTCTCAACAGAAAGTGAGAGTCTTGGGTGGTCTGTCTGAACAACAGATGATTACCAATGCCTTTCCGCCGCCATCAGAAGGGGTTGATAATGGGACTGACCTATGAGAACGGGTGGTGACTGCGCTCCGGGCCAGATTTCCTGCCCTCCTAGAATGGAGCCTGCATAACCGGTCACAGTGGCACACCATTGGCACTGAATGTAGTATCTAAGGGGGGGGGGGGGGGAGTGCCCGTGAGCATTACTTCCCAGGGAGCGTGAAGGTGACTGGTGCCTTGCTGGGCTATTTAGTTACTGCCATGTGCCCCAAGATTAGAATGATGTTCTTGCCCCTCATGGGGCTGGCAATTGGGAAAAATACCCAGGAAGGATCAGAGTTCATTAAGCACCCACTCAAGTTTGCAGGACTGAAGGGAAGTTCAGTGACATCACCCTACTGGTGACTTAGAGACATGCTCTGGAGAGAGCATTTCAGTGGGAAGCCCTGTGGGGGTGGAGGTTCCTATGAGCTGCCCACTCCAACAGACCAGCCTCCCCTCTGGTCCTCCGCCACCAGAGGTGGCTCCTGACTAATTTATCTTTTGAGCCTTCCCAAACAATACCATCCCCCTCTCCCCACCGGAGACAACTACCCTTCAAGCTATTCCTTCTCTTGATAAGAAGGTCTAGGAAGGGCTCATCAAAACAGTCTGCTGCGATCCCATCACGGATTCTAGCCATCAGCTCGTTTTACCTGCAGAAGCTTTTGTCACTTATTATGCTCATAACTTTCAAGCAGACATACAACAGCTGTTGCCATGGAAACATCACCATTGGAAATTCAACTACAGTTTTTGTTATGCACATTCCGGGTGCAGCTTTTGTAATGGACCTTTTGCTTATTTTTTTCTTTTTAAAATCGCACCGAGCTGTGCTAATAATGTCTCTAAGAACACTCAGGGAACTGAAGTTTCAGTTCAATGTTTCAAAGTTATAGTGTCACAAATCAAATACTATTAAAGAAACATATACATTTTGTTTCCACTCCACAATGACAGCATCCTCCCCAGCCCTCTCATTAACATAAACAAACATCTCATGGTGTGGAAACTTCAGGAGCTTTTATTTAAAAATCACTAATTGGCCAACTTTCAGCCCAACTTCTCCTGGTTATGGTTACGGGGAACCGACACAGGCACTTGTAGCACCTATTTAAAGAGAACAAGAGCGCCTAGCAATTTTGACATTTTTGATTTTTCCCCTCTTGACATTACTGATCATGAATGCAACCGAGTGCTGGTCAATGAAGAGCGTAAATCTTCTATCAGCCAGATAGTTTCTCCAGTACCTTAAGGCTAGGTGGAGGATTGGACTTTCCACCTACAGTTATGACCGCCTATCGGCCAGGAGCTCTTAATGTCCCTCCAAATCCCTTGTTCAGATAAAGCTGTGCCTCTGCACACACTGACCAATTGTGAGCCATGGAGCTCATTCTCATTGCCCCCAGTCAGGGCCTCGGGGGCTCTGGTTCAGGTGGAAAGTGCATCTGGTTGTTGTTCTCAAGCTTGGCCTGCTCGACGTGACTAGCCAGGTCCTTCTTGTCCAACTCGAGTAGTCACTGCCTCATGTACCTCGAGCGGACCCCTGCGAGTAGAGTGTCCCGGATCTGTTCTTTCTCACGAACGCAACTTGTAGCCGCTTCGTACCTGCACTCCTTGGCAAGCGTCCACAGATCCAGCAGGTGGTCATCGATGGTCTCTCCTGGCAACGTAGAGAGAGTTGGTGCCTCGCTAGTACCTTGTTCTGCAACTTCAGGTGCCTAGCCTCTAACGTTTCGATAGTAGCGTTGAACGTAGAGCAGTCCCTGATTACTGCATACCCCTTTGTTCCTACCCTGGAAATGAGCACAGACTTCCTGAGTTGTTTGGAGTGGATGATGTTTTTTGGCACGTTCAGGTAGGCCTGGAAGCAGTCTAGACAATATGTGAACTCCTAAGCCGCGTTGGGGGACAGAGGGTCTATCAGTAGCATACCGAGCTTGAGTAGTGCTTCCATCAGTAGGGAATGAGCTAATAAAATTGTAGCGTGAATAAAAGCTCTCACGACTGGAAGGAGAACAAACACTTTTATTAGCTCATAACTAAGGGTAGGGTTCAACAGTATTCTTCAGAAAGGTTCTGGGTTTAGGCAGAAACCATGGCACAGAGTTGGGAGGCGGGGCTGGCCATCAGCACAACACCCTACCAGTGAATCCCAGTTCACTGCAATGTGTTAATTAAAGTTACATGTGATTGCATCCAGACCCATCTCTCTGTAAACCCTTTGAACCTGATGCTCTTCCTAACACAACAGTGTTCCTGTGCTCTAGGTGATCCATCGCAGACTGGAAAGTCAATGAAATGGCACCCGTTGTGATGATAGGTGACATGAAGTTGGTTCAGGTCTTTTCTAAGATGAGAGTTGATTTGCTCCACAACCAACCTCTCAAAGCACTTCTTCATGGAAGGCACAAGTGCTACTGGCCAATTAACAATGAGGCATGCTACCCTGCTCTTCTTGGGTATGGAAACAATGGATGTACTTTTGAAGCAGGTGGGGACCCTTTGACCGCTGTAGTGAGATTGAAAATGTCCGCAAAAACTCCAGCAGTTAGTTTGCACAAGTGTCTGGGCTGGACACTTCCTGAGGATTCACCCTCTTGAAGGCCCGTTCACCTTAGCCTCAGAGATGGAGAGCACAGAATCATTGGGTGCTGTGGAGAGCAAGGGCTCTTGATGGTTTTCTCTTTCGAAACAAGTATAGACATCATCCAGAAGGGATGTATTGCAAATGATGAAACTGCATTGTTCTGCCTAATAGAATATAATGATGTGCAAGCCCTGCTACAGTTGTCTGGGGTTTGAGTCTCCAAATTGGACTGGAATTGTCTCTTTGCATTGGTGATGGCCTTCCAGAGGTTGGACCTCGACTTTCTGTATGCTTCTGTATCTCCAGTCCTAAATGCCACAGATCTGGTCTTTAGCAGTTTGTGGATTTCTTGGTTCATCCATGCTTCTGATTGAGATGTACCTGGATAGTCTTAGTAGGATTACACTTGTCCACGCATTCCCATTTAAATTCGATAATCACTTGGCATATTCATTCAAATCTTGCGTCAATTCCTTGAATGTTGCTCAATGTGGGTGGAATGAAAGTGAAATTTGTGTAGATGGGTATTTGATGGTCAGCACTGATTCTGTTGAAAAGTGCCTGTTTCCATGCTGTATTATCATGACTCCAAATTCTTTCTATCACCATCTCAAACTGGTTCCTCCACAAACCACTGGTCTAATATTCATTCCTAAATGAGTTCATTTTCTGCAACCCAGGCATCCTATTTGACACTATACTAACAGTGTGATCTCACATCCTCTTTAATAGGATCACTTACTTCCAACTTGGAAGTATTGGCAGTAATACAGCAGTACCAAGGTGATAAACTCCTTAATCTAAAAAATTGGGAAAATGTCAAAAAGCTGCGAAAGCTCTCATGTATAATGACATAAAATCCAGCCCTCCTTATCTGCTACACATTTAGATAAGTTAGCTTTTGATCTTTACCACAACAATACTTTTCTAAACCACTTCCATTTTCTTTCACTTTCATTCAAAATCTGTCAAACTCTCCCTTCAATAAACTTAGCCTCTGAGCCCCCATTACTCTGTGTGAAGATAACTAAAGATTCATTGTCCTCTGGATGAAGGAATTTCTTCTTGGTTCAGTCCTGAATTGGTGTTCTTTTATTTTGAAACTTTGGCACCAGTTTGATAAGAAAGCCAATTAGCATAAATATCACGTTTGCATCTACCCTGATAAGCCCTTTTAAGAATTTTAAATCTTTCAACAAGATCACCACTCTTTTTTTTGCAAAAACTAGAGAACATAGGACCATCCTACTTAATCAGTCATCATAGGACAATCTCCCCTATCCCAAGAATCAATTTGTTGAATCAATATTAAACTACAACATTAGATGGGAGGCCACAACTGTATACAATTTTCCAGGGGCAGTCTCACTCAGGCATTCTTTAAGCTGACCCGCTTATGCAATCAAGTGAATGCTAAAAAAAATTCAAGGGATATAGGATTAGTAGGTAAATGCTATTGACTTAAAATAACAAAATATGATCTTAATGAAAAGTGGGGCAGACATGAGACGAGGAATAGCCTACTTGGGCTCATGTCCTTACTAAATTCATCAAACTCCTTAATCATGGCTTTCCTTCTGCAATAACTGACATGCTCTCTCCCATTCTCATACGCAAAGCAAGTTTTCGTCTTCCATCCTATCAACCTACACGTTGCTCTGTAATTTCTAGCACCTTCAGAAGCACCATCATCAGTATGAATTTCCATACCCCTCTCTTTCCTCAGAACCTTTCCATGCAATAGCAGATGCAGCAATAGTTGACCTTTCATTTCTTCCTTTCTGACAGTAACTCAAATACTCCTTTCACTTCCAATTGATTCTAGAACATTTTGTGCTCACAATGTGGTATTTTCTACACCAGAGAACTAAATGTTGATTGAGTGATCACTTTGTAGAATACCATCATTCAATATGTAACAATAGCACTGCATTTTTAGATGTCATTTTAATTTTCCATCCCATTCCTACTTTAATCTTCCCATCTTTGGCTTCTAACACTGCTCAACTGAAGCCCAACACAGACTGAAGGAATAGCAACCCATCTTCCCATCTATGAATGTTTTGTCCTCTGGACTCAATATTGAATTCAGCAATTTCCAGTTTACTTCAGAAGTGGCCAAGTTCTGATACAGAATCATCAACCGGTCACATGAATGTAGCCTTTCTCTTTCAATACATTTCTTAACTTGCTGGCCTTTTCCAATATTTTCTTTTATTTTAGTATTTCAGCAACACCTGTGTTCTGTATCTCAGTTCCAGCATTTTTTTAAAACTTTTGTTCCCAGTAAACTTCCTTCACTTGACAAATCTTCACCAACTTCTCTCAGCCTGCAGGTATAATGCACTTGGACTGTCCTATCACAAACATTCCTTTGTTCTCTCATTTTTATGCAACATAAAATATGCAAATTTTCTAACTTCTCCTCGTGTTAAAGGTCATCAATCCAAAATATTAAGTTTTTCTCTTTCCAGAGATATTGCCTAACTTGCTAAATATTTCTAATAACTTTTAGCCCAAATAATATCTTCCTGCAATTTCTGCTTCTTCTGCATCTCCCACTCTAACTCTCAGTGGGACACCCAACAGCTGTGGCAAGGGCTAAGTGCCTACTACAAAACCAAATCCGGTGAAGTAACAGACAGAAAAGTTTCACTCTTAGAGGACCTCAATGCCTTCTACACCCAATTTGACATCAGTAAGAGTGAAGAACCACCCCTCTGCACCCCCACAACCCTGATAATCCCATCCTTGTTATATCTTTACGATAATGAATCTGAGGAAAGCATCTGGCCCAGATAGAGTACCTGGCCAAGTTCTAAAAATCTATGCTGACCAACTTACCAATGTACAGGCAGTCCTCAGGTTACAAACAAGTTCCGTTTACCTGGGTCTGTCCATAAGCCTAATTTGTATGCAAGGCGGGACAGGTACTTATGATTCTTATTTAGCTTTCATAAGGTAACATTATGTGCATTATTACCACCCGCAAATTGGGGGCAAGATTATGTGGACGTGCGAATTGAGGAACAGCCCGTATTAATGGTCATCTTCAATACCTCTCTCCAGCAGGGTGTGGTACCCCACCTGTTTCAAACAGAAGAATATAGTAACCTGCCTTAATGACTATTTTCAGCCAGTAGCAATTACATCAACAGCGATGAAGTGTTTTGAAAGGCTAGTGTTGAAGCATATCAGCTCCTGTCTGAGCGGTGGCATGGATACGCTCCAGTTTGCCAATCGTAGTAACAGGTCTAAGGTGGATGCCATCTCACTAGTTCTACACAAAGACCTGGAAAACCTAGACAGTAAAGATGCATTCATCTTTATTGACTAGAGTTCAGCATTTAACACCATAATCCCTTCAAAACTGAAACTCCAAGACCTGGAACTCAACACACAACTGTGTAATTGAATCATAGATTTCCTCACCTCCAGACCGCAACAGAACTTGGATCACTACAGCAGTGCAGGACCAGTGAGGATTGGCAAGAGCATCTCCTACACAATTACCACAGGGCTGTGTTCTTAGCCCCCTGCTCTACTCACTGAGCCCCGACTGTGTGGCTCAGTATGAGAATAGCACCATTTATAAATTTTCCAACAATACCACTGTAGTGGGCTATATAAAGAAAGGTGGTGAGTTAGCACACAGGAGGGAGATTGAAAACCTGGCTGAATGGTGCATCAACTACAACCTTGCAATCAATGTCACCAAAACTAAGACAGTGATTGTTGACTTCAGGAAGAGAAAGCCAGACGCATGGGGGTTCAGAGGTGGAGAGAGTGAGCAAATTTAAGTTCTTCGGAGTCATTGTCTCAGAGGATTTTCCTGGACCCAACGCACTAAAGGAGTGGTTCTCAACTTTTTTGCTATAAAAGTTATATATTCAAAAGAAGTTTTAATTAAATCATTTACTGCAAGTGTATTTCAATGCAACTAAGGTCAGGAATACGTTGGAATGCTTATTTCCTATTCAACTACTACTTCAATATGTCAACAATCTCAAACACACATTCAACACATTCAGTGGGAACCTTGCCCCAACGATGGCTGCAGATTTTTTTGATTTGAGGGACTAATTTTGTTAGTTTCAACCTCCACGTTTTGTAATTTCCGGTCTGTTTCTCTTAGCTTGTAGCAAATCACTAACAGCAATAAAGCCATATTGTACTGAATAAGACGATGGAAAATGTATCAATAGTTCCCTTGCTAAAGTAGTCAAGTTTGGGTATTTCTTTTCGATCTTGTTAGAAAGCCACATCATGGATCCTTTCACTTTTAATAGAGTTTTCACAGATTAATCATGTTGCAACTCAGGTAACTCCTCTTGGTATTGCACTGGAACTTCAGATAGGTCCACCAGCAATGGCTGAGGGAAAATCCATTGCTTTTAAATCACAAAATCTATCATTGAAGTTTGTAACCAACATTTTCAAATGGTCAACAATGAAGTTTGTAGCAGCATTAGTTACCTCACATTTAGTCAACCAATAGAATTGACTAAAATTTCTTGCAGAAATATTCCTTTGGCATAATTCTTGAAGTGTCATGAATCCAAATATCTTTATTTATGCACCAACAAGCACTATATTTGTTATTTGGATTGCTTGTTCAATGTACTTAGTTTCTCAAAAATGCCTGTCAAGTAACACACATAAGCTTTGCCATATGTTGTTAGCAAGAAATTCATTACGGGTTTGTCCTTCAAAAACTTGTTGAGGAGATCAGACAGTTCCATAAACCTTTTGAAGCAGTTTCCCTTTGACAATCACCTTACTTCAGTGTTAAGCAATAATCTCAGATGTTCTGCATTTTTAATCCACACAAAACTGCTTAAACAGATGTTCACATTTGGCATTAGTTTTGGTGGCAATGATACACGATCACAGAATGCAGTATCTCATTTAGAACTGGGGAAACTTTCTTGGCAACTAAGTTTTCTCAATGGATAAGACAATGCATAACCAACATGTTTGGATTTTCATCCTTTATTAATTTTAAACATCCTGTTTTTTACCCATCATAGCAGGTGCCCCATCTGCAGCACAAGATACAATGTTTCCTTTTGTTATTTCATTTTCATCCAAATAATTTTTGAGCTTGCTGTAGATATCAACTGAAGTAATGGTTGTTTCACTAATGATTCACAAAACATCTCTTCTTGAAACTCTTCCTGATCAATATATCTCACGCATGCCAATAACAGAGCCTCACTGGCCCGTACAGTATATTCATCCAATTGTACTGAGAACTTTCGTGATTTCAATTTCTCAATAAGCTGTTTTTCAACATCATAACCCATGTCATCTATTCTGTTGCAGACAGTACTGTTACTCGATGGCATTGCTCAGACATCTTTGTCATCCTTTTGTAGAACTGTTTTGAGAAACAATGATATTGCAGGTTTAATCAGATCCTCCCCAATCGTATGATTCTTCCCATGTTTTGCAATCAGCAGAGAAATTTCATAGCTAGCTTCAGTTTTGAATTGACATGGTAAGGATGTTTTACCCTCAAATGAGCTTCAAGATGGTCTGCTTTCATTGATTCATTTGTCAAAGTCTGTTGGCATAATAGGCAAAAAGGTGCACGGTCATCATGTACAGTAGGTATAAACCCAAACTTCAAGAACTCCACTGAATATTGACGAAAATTTTGCTTGCTTGGTCTGATCATTTTGAATATACAACAGCATGAGCTCCCTGAAACAGATTAATACAACAGTGCGAGCTCCCTGAAACAGATTAATCAATATTTTATTATGTTTTAGAATTACAAAATGTAATAAAAGTAATGATCAAATCAAAGGGTGAACTAATGCCAAATGTGAACATCTGTTTAAAAATATTTTTTTTAAAATCATGAGTGCGGCTTCTGACATTTTTTCCAAGCAGAGAGTGCATCAAAATTGTGCTAACCTTGTGCTGTAAATGGGTATGGGCGAAGACATGATTGTTGAGGTAATTTGGAATCCTTGTCGCCAATAAGATAATTTGGAATGAATGATAACAAGACCAGTCAGAAAAAATATAATTGTAATATTAACCAAGGATAACAACATTTAAAATAGGAGAAACAACAGAGAAACATGTTATGAAAATAAAAAGAATAAAATGATTTTTCTTGGAAGTTACACATTTGTGTTGTACTGAGTGTTGCCAAGTCACATCTTTAACAACATAACGATTTTATTTTTTCAAACCACCTTTTTAATTATTTCCCAAAATATTCCTAAAGCCAACTAAAATATTCTTAATCCCCACACCCCACCAAAATACTACCATGCCCCACCAGTGGGATGTACGCCTCACCTTGAGAATCTATGCACTAAAGGTGTAGTGAAGAAAGCACATCAGCACCTCTACTTCCACAAGAATTTGCAGAGGTTTGGTATGACACCAGAAAACCTGGCAAATTTCTACAGAGGTTTGTTGGAAAGTGTGCTGACTGGTATGGGGGACACCAATACTCCCAAGCATAAATCCCTTCAAAAGGTAATGGACACAGCTCAGGACAAAGGCAAAACCATCCCCACTATTGAGAACATCTACAGGGAAGCCTACTGTTGGAGAGCAGAAGCAATTATCAAGGATCCACACCACCCAGCACAGGCTCTGTTCTCGCTGCTGCCATCAGGAAAGAGGTATAGGCATTACAAAACTCCCACCACTCCTCCACTATCAGATTCCTCCACAACACACTCAATCTGGGACTCATATAAGGATTCTTACTTATGGACTTTATTATTTTTATTCTCACTGTATTGCACAGTTTGTTTACATTCATTATCTGCTTACAGTTCTTTCTTTGTTTACATGCATACACTGTGTACAGTTTTTTTTTACACTATCAATAAGTGGTAATTCTACCTCACCGGCAGAAAAAGAATCTCAGGGCGGTATGTGATGACATGATCGTATTCTGACAATAAATCTGAAATCTCAGACAAATCTTCAGCTGTGTAGGGTCTAAACCATAAAAATACCATGCATAAGTTATCTTTCTCCTCACTATTGTCCAGGACTCCTTAAACCAACTCATGATAAAGTTTTTATTCAACTATTTTAATTATATTTAGCTTGTAGATTTATATTTCTGTGAAGAACAATGGAACATTTCCCTGCAAGAAAATACTTGTATTACAAATACTTGTTGCTGTGCAAATGGTAACCATATCTGCATACATAATGGTAATTTAATGGAATAAATAATATGCAAAGTATTTTGAAAGGTTTCTCAGAGAATTATCAGGCATTTTAAATGCCAGTCTTCCTTTTTATTTACTGAACATCATAGGCATGCCAATAGAGGTCATGAGTCTGAACCATCCAATTTATACCCCATTAACCTACACCCCTGGAGAAAACCCAATGGAGAAAGTGGAGAGCACCAAGATCCTTGGAATTCACTTAACTAGTGACCTATCGTGAACACACATCTCCTCCCTTAACAGGAAGGCACAACAGCAACTTCACTTCTTAAGACGACCAAAGCAGGCAAGGCTACTGGCTACCATTATGTCAACCTTCTACAGGAGCTCTATCTAGAGCTTCCTGGCCAGATGCATCACAGTGTGGTACGGTTGCTGTACAGAAATCGATCAGGTCATTCCACAAGACCATAAGAGCAGCAGAGAGGATCACAGGAGATCCCCTTCTCCTAAACCCTCCCCATCGACATAATCTATTGGGATCGTTGTCTGAAGAGGGCAGGCAAAATCAAGAAGACCCCCTTCCACCCCGCAGACCGCATCTGTCAGTGTTCCTGTCAGGAAAGAAATACAGGAGTATCACAGCCAGCAGCACCAGGCTGAGAAACAGCTTCTCGCGGGCAGTGAGATTGCTGAACAACCAAGGAACTGCTCTCACACTAACCATCTGAGACTCTTATATTCACGAAGCAAAATTTATTTATTTGTATATATGCCTTACTTATGCATTGTTTGTCTGTTTGTCTGGTTGCGTGTCTGTACGTTTTGCACAGAAGACTGGAGAACGCTGTTTCGTTGGGTTGTACTTGTGCAATCAAATGCCAATAAACTTGACTATTCATAGACTGCTCTGACACCATAAAAGGACAGTCTGCACTACTACAGTCACTTTTTTTTATACATAGATAATAAATATTCATAGTGATTCTACTGCATCTTTTAAAAGGGTCTCTTTTTAATTCAAATTATGTATGCTATTGTAGTTGTTTTAAAACCTAGTACCCATTCAGCTGCAGCAAGCAAGAATTCTGGTGCATGTAATTTCAGAGATGTGTTTCAGATGTGGGATGGAGACGGGAACTTTTCTACATGCCACGTGGTTGTGAATGAAGGTGAGGCCATTTTGGCAAGATATTGCAGAAAAATTAACCAGGATATTAGGAGTGGCCTTCACAGGCGACCCGGAGCTATATCTACTTGGTAATTTTATGGAAATAAGCAACAAATTTACCAAATATCAAATCTCATTTATAAAAATAGCACTGGCTATTCCTGCGATCACTTGGAAGTCTGACTCCCCTCTACTTATAGCACGATGTGCTGTGGAAATGAACAGCTGTATACCTATGGAAAAAAAAATCACAAAGAACAAACATGACACTTTTGTAAAGGTCTAGCAGCCATACCTAGACCACATAGGGGCTTAGATACAGTAATAAAAAGGAAAAAAGGTTATAAAAGTAACTATTATATAATACAAAAATGTAGTTTTCCCCTATTGTACTCTTTTATATATATTTTTTTTAAATCTATGCAAGCTCTGACAGGGAACAGATCTGTATGTATCGAAGGGGGGGGGGGAAAGGAGGGACTATTTTGTTTTTGTTTGTTATGTTTGTAAGAACAAGATTAATATATTGAAACAAATCAACAATAAATATTTATTAGAAAAGAATTCTGGTGTACATCATACAATGCATATGACAATAAACATAACTATTTATACATTCCCCTCTATAATTCAAAACCTATCGTTTTCCAAAATAATTAACAGAAATATTATCCTCCAACCCCTCCCCCCACGCAATCTAAACTCACAGCATGTTCTCAAGAGACACAAAGGCAGATGGATAATTAAATGAAGACACATAGTCTGCTATTATGAGGTGGCAACCCATCGGTTTGAAAGGTACAGAAACATCTGAAATCTGAGATGAAGTCCAGGAAGTAGTCCATACCAATGGGGCCAATGTGCTGCAACTTCTGCGCTATTTTCAGTAAACATTACTTAACAGTGAGATGGAATGGTTTGCATGTTCCTTGTACAATTTAAAATACTAGATCAGATAAAATGTTGACTGAATTCTGGTTCAGCTTCTATTTAGAGATAAGGCAGTCATGTGATCACCTCATCAATCACGTGGAATACAAATCAGAACCTCCGATTTACTTCAGATTTTATGTAGAAAAATCAAGATATTTTGTTATCAAACCTTTAGCAGACAGAGCAAAGAGGGGTGGACTGCAGATTGTAATTATGGTCTCAACATTTTTTGAAAAATTGTAAGGATCAGTTTCTTCTCCTTTCCAGATGTGAAAATGTCACTTTCAGTCTGCAGCTATTAATCTCCGCTGTAAGTACGTTAATGAAGTAGGGACAGCTATCTCATAAACAAGGGCACTCACATCACCATAGGTAATTATCAGAATTAGAATACATTTAAAATGGACTCCCAGAAGTGTTGTATGTTGGCCTACAAAGTTAGTAAAATGCAGAAGAATGGCTGTTTGGTCTGTAATTTAAAATATATTTAGAGAGGAATGAAGGAAGTCACACAGTTAAAGATTAATGTAAGAATTCAGAATTTTTATATTCAGGAAAAGCCCAAGTGGTTCTACCAGACTATGACTCATCATGATATGGGAGCCCTTTAACCACCTGGAACCATGTAAAATCATTACCAGAACAGTCACTATAAATGCACGGAGTATTAGGAATAAAGTAGATGACCTTATTGTACAGCTACAGATTGAAAGATATAAATAACATTGTGGCCATCACCGAGACATGGTTTAATGATGGATGTGATTGGGTGCTGAATGTCCAAGGGTGCACAGTGTATAGGAAAGATAGGCAGGTAGGTAGAGGGGGTAGCATGGCCCTGATGGTAAGCAATGATATTAACTCACAAGAAAGAAGGGACATAGGGTCAGAAGTGGTAGAATCCTTATGGGTTGAGTTGAGAAATAGCAAGGGTAAAAGGACCTTATTAGCAGTTATATACAGTCCCCAAACCGTAGCCAGGAGGAGGACTACGAGTTACTGCTGGAAATAGAAAAGGCAAGTCAGAAGGAAAACGTCAAAATAATTATGATTGGAAAAGACAGGAAGGTACTAGATCTCAGAAGAGAGTGTTTGTAGAATGCCTACGAGATGACTTTTTGGAACAGCTTGTCGATAGGTCCACCAGGGGATCAGCGGTTTTGTAATGAACCTGAGGTGAATAGGGAATTAAAAGAAATGGAACCCTTAGGAAGTAGTGATCATAATATGATTGAGTTCAGTTTAAAATTTGAAAAAGAAAAGCTGATAGCAGGTGTGTCAATATTTCAGTGGAACAAAGGATATTACAGTGATATGAGAGAGGGACTGGCCCAAGTTAACTGGAAAAGTAAGATAGATGGAGGGATGGCAGAGTAGAATTGGATGATAGTTCTACAAGAAATAAAGGAAGTGCAGGATAGATACATTCCAAGAAAAAAAAATTATGAATGAAAAAATGGCACAAATGTGGCTAACAAGAGATGTTAAGGCTAAAAAAGGAAAAGGGAAGGCATACAAGGAAGCAAAAATTAGTGGAAAAACAGAGGCCTGGGAAACTTAAAAACTTACAGAAAGAAAGACATTGGAAAGTTGAATTATGAAAGGAAGTTGGCAAATAACATAAAAGGATACAAAGATTTTTTTTAAATGTACAAAAAAAGAGACACAGATAGATATAGGACTGATTAAAAATCAAAAATTCTAATGGGTAACAAAGAGATGGCAGAGAAATCAAATGAGTATTTTACGTCAGTCTTCATTGAGGAAGACAATAGCAATATACCTTAGTCAGAGGGCTCAGGGAATAGGGACTAGAATTAAGTACAGTCAGGATTACTAGAGAGATAGTGCTTAGTAAGATGAATGGACTAAAGGTAGATAAGTCTCTCGGACTGGATAAGGTGTACCCATGAGTTCTGAAGGAGGTGGCTTTGGAGATTGTGGAGGCATTTGAAATGATTTTCCAGAAATCAATAGACTCTGGCATGGTTCTGGAGGATTGGAAGGTTGCTAATGTAGTTCCGTTGTTTAAGAAAGGAAGGAGGTAGAAAAAAGAAAATATAAGCCTATAAGGCTGATGTTGGTAGCTGGAAAGTTATTGGAGACAATTCTCAAGACAAGGTTATGAAATACCTTGAGGTGCATGACATGATAGGTCCAAGACAGCATGGTGTCATGAAGGGAAGATCTTGCCTGACCAATCTATTGGAATTTTTTGAGGATGGACAGGGAGAGGCTGTAGATGTTGTGTATTTTGATTTTCAAAAGGACTTTGATAATGTGCTGCATAAGAGGCTGCTTAATAAGATGAGAGCCCATGGAATTACAGGAAAGATAGACTGGGTGGAGCAATGGCTGATAGGCAGGAAGCAAAGGGAAGGAATAAAAGGATCCTGTTCTGGCTAGTTGCCGGTTACTAATGGTCCACAGTGGTCGGTGTTGGAGGCTGCTTCTTTTTACAACGTACATTGACAATTTATATTATGGGTTGAATGGCTTTGTTGCTAAGTTTGCAGACGAAACCAAGATAAGCGGTGGAGTAAGAAGTGTTGAAGAAATGGAAAGGTTGCAGAGAGACTTGGACAGGATAGGGGAGTGGGCAAAGAGATGGCAAATGTGATACAATGTTGAAAAATTTATGGTCGTAAATTTTGGAAGAAGAAATAAATAGATTATTATTTGGGTGGGGAGAAAAATTCAAAATTCTAAAGTGCAAAGGGACTTGGGGTGTCCTCATGCAGGATAACCACCAAGTTGGATCTGCAGTAAAGAAAGCAAATGCTATGTTGGCATTCATTTCAAGAGGAATAGTGAAGAGGTGTTGAGGTGGCTCTATGGGGCACTGGTGAGACTTCATTTGGAGTACTGTGTGTAGTTTTGGGCCCCTTATCTTAGAAGGGATGTAATGATGTTAGAGAGAGAAGATTTACCAGGACGATTCCTGGAATGTAAGGGCTAACATATGAGGAACATTTAGCAGCTCTTGGACTGTATTCATTGGAGTAGAGAAGACTATGAGGGTATCTCACAGAAACATTTTGAATGCTGAAAGGACTGGACAGAGTAGATGTGAATAAGATGTTTCCCTTGGTGGGTGAATCTAGGACAAGAGGTCAGAGTCTTAGAATTAGAAGGTACCCATTTAAAACTGAAATGAGGAGAAATTTATATAGCCAGCGGGCATGGATTTGTGGAATTCAGTGCCACATATGGAGGCCCAATCATTGGGAGAGTTTAAGGAGGATATTGATAGGTATCCAATTAGTTAGGGTATCAAGGGATATGGGAAAAAGGCCAGAATTAGGTCAGGATGGAGTTGGAGAGCAGACTCAATGGGCTGAATGGCCTACTTCTGTTCCTTTATCTTGTGATCTTGTGAAATACTCAAGAGTAATATGTGGTCTTTAAACATAGATCGTGGCTAAAGGCAGTGCCACCAAACTAGTATTTGCTGGACACTAGATTAAAAATGGACATTTTAAATCAAGTGATGCACGATTAATAATTTTTATTTTATCATACTTCATAAAGCTGATGCACCTCATTTAAATTATCAAGTACATTAAATTATATTTTTCTTGGATATGTATTTATTACAACTCCAAAACAAAGCAAATTCTAATGATAACTAATGTTTTTGGTTGATGATCTCTTTATTTCTCCATAGATGCTCTATGACCTGCAGAGTATTTCCCAACACCTGCTGCTTTTTTATCTAAAGTTACAATTCTGTCTAGACATGGGTAAGATGTGGGTTTGCTTCCTCATGTATTTAACAGTCTCAATTTGGCAGGGTTGTTATCCAAATAACTACCAGTGCTTCCCATGGGAGATTCAGAGCTTGTGAAGATTTGGGTCAGTATTTATCATCCCAGCCACACACAATACTTTGTCTATTAATGTAGAAATGTATTCATAGAAATGAATACCACAGAAGAATACACTGTAAAGAAATAAAACCAGGGAAGAATTAAAAAAAATCAAGTATCAATTTTTATTTGATGCTGAGTTGGGTTTAAAACCAGACAAGTCAACACAATTAGGAAGGAAATAACGTAATTAGCACAGGATTTGGGATGTTTTGTTGAGAATAAGGAAGATGTAGGCTATGCACATAGTTACAAAGATGTTTGGTGGTACCCTCAACTACTAGAATGCCACAATATTACGTGCACATTGCACGTGAAGAGAAAATCTAGGCCGCTGTTTCACGTGCAGTACGAGGGAAAGCGTACTGTTCGAGATGTCTCTTGCATTTGAGATATTGAATCAAAGAACCATTCATCCTCTTCACCTGCTTACAAAGGATTTCAAGAAATTACTTTAAAGATTATCGGAGTGATCTTTTTTTCTTGTAGCAAACATTATAATGATTATCATTACAAGTAATGCAGTTGATAACGTACAGGTACACTATTTTTGGGATCTTCCCATGCATAAATTATCCGCTTTTTTCAAATTGGACCATGCCTTCTACAATATTTACTACACTTCACTCACTGGGTTTAATTCCAGGGTGTTTTTGAAGTTGAATATGGTACACAAATGCAAAACTTCCAATCTTTCTTTGTAAAGAAAGGAAATCAGCATAGTTTGTAATTAAGCAGAAAAAAGATAAAATTCCGAGAGAATGCCAAAAATTGGCATCAATAATCTCCCACAATTAAAATAGAACACTCCTTCAAAAATTCATAATGCAAAAGAGGAAGAGAAAAAGGCCAGTAACCATGAGATTATACATTTATGCTAATTCTATCAGCTTTAATGTCCATTTAGTGTTTCTCTAATTTCAGATGATCAAAATCAGCTTTGTATCATATCTTTTTTTTTAAACTTTATTTAAGATTTTATAACATGAATAACATATAGGATTACATTAAAAATTTAAGAATAAAATAATAAAATTACAATACAGTATCAGTAATCTAAATAAACTATATCCTCCCCAATAATTATTACACATTAATAACCCAACTCAAATTAGTCCAACCCCCCTTTTCCCCCAAAAAATAAAGAGTGAAGAATTAATAAGGTTAATAATATATGTGAGAAAAAAAACCCTTAAAAAATATGTGAGAAAAAAAACTCCTTACAAAAAAAACAAAAACATAACCGATTAAAATACTAACAAAAAGAAAAGTAATTAATACTAAGATATCTGACTTAAAAACCATATTTAAATCAAACTTAAATGCATATATTTAACAAACGGAGTTAAGATGAAACATATATTTAACTCAAACTTAATATAAAAAATTAGTAAAGTTAGTAACATTATCTATCAAAAATTCTTAAACAATAATCAATTCTTAAAAAAAATTGTAGCATGAAAAAAAAGATGAAAAAAACTTTCCTATAGAGATAAACCTTCACCAAATATCAACTAACTTCACATCTATCATCATATTAGTCACATAAAAGCTTTGTATCATATCTCACACTTTTAGCATTGCCTTTTCCTTTGGCACTTCTTCATTGAAGAG